>NW_023336531.1:0-260352 GCF_012971845.1 Lasiodiplodia theobromae
CTAACCCTAACCCTAACCCTAACCCTAACCCTAACCCTAACCCTAACCCTAATAGCGTGCCGTCGTCGCCATTGACGGCGTGGATCGGCTCCTCGCTGGACACAGATGTCGATTTCTCGCTAACATGAGCCTCGACGCTTTCGTGGACCGCCTCCTGCTGCAGGGTGCGCTCAAGCAGCGACTCCAGCCTCCTGAGGCGCTGGTTGATCTCGGTGAGGCTCATCTGCGACCCGCCGGCCGCCTTCCTAGGCCGGTCCGAGGGCGAGGCGGAGCTGCCGACGGCGTCCCTCTCACCCGGGTCGAAGTAGTCGCACGCGCGATTGGCGGTCCGGCATGCCGAGCACGTCGGGTGTTCCCGATCGCACTTGACTTTGCGCTGACGGCAGGTGAAGCACGACGTGATGGCCCGCCCCCGCCGCCGCCGCCCCGTGTTGCTTCTGTTCCGCGGCAGCAGGGATGCCGGCGCATAGCCTGATTCCTCGTCCATGGGGGTGTCTTTGAGCTTCCTCTGCGCTACTACATACGCGATGGGAAAAGGTGATGTGGCGGGATTCAAGCTTTTTTTGCTGGACCTCGTTCGGCCGTGGCGGGGTGGGCGGGGCTAATATTCACTCGCTGCGCGGCCGCATCCGCGCCCTTAACCCCGAGCCGGCCGAATGATTCATATGCTTCCCTACTTGTTACATAGCCGAGGCATCCCTGGCTGAGCAGTATGGCTGGTGCTCCCGCTGGATCCTCAGCCGCCGCGCTTGTGCGGCCTAGCTGAGATCAAAACCGCCCGGGGGCAGTCTTTCTGCATGTAATACACACCGCAGGCGTGGGTCTCAGGTGCCTGCGCCATTTTCTTTTGCCTGTGGAACCTCTATGAGCAGCCTTGGGGGCCGTGTGTTTATGCGTATCGACGTCTCGTGGATTTATTCCTCCGATTTCCCCGCTGCCTTTTGCTCCCCTTCCTTGGTGGTTTCGCCGTCAGAGTTGTCCGGCGTCCGTTGCCCGCTCTGCTCAATACCGTCCTCGGGCTCGTCTCTCAAGTCCCTTTCCCTCATTTCCCGTGCAAACTTCTCCGCCTGCGCCGCGTACTTGCATCTGACTCGCACCGCATACCCGTACTTGTAGAAGAGCCAAGGGAACGGTAGACACGCAAGAGCTAGGAACGCCGCAAGCGAAGAAGCCCAATGGATGCCTATGTTGGATTACGTTAGTAAAAGATGCCACAGTTGACGAGTTTGGAGGCGTACCCAGCTTGTTGTACATCTGCACCGTAAACAGCGGAAAGGCAGCTCCAAACAATGATCGTAGTACAGAATTTGCAGCCATCACTGATGCTGCATAGATGGTGTATGAGTCCACAAGGTAGTTGATGATTCCCATGAAGACCAGCACCATGCCGAATCCAAAAGGGATGCCTGCTGCAACGCTGGCCGGCCAAGGCACCGAGGCACCGCTGGTCCATGCAAACCAGAAGAGGCCAACGGGCAACGCAAAGCTGCCGACGATGCTAGGCGGGAGCCGGGACTCTGGGGGCGCATGACCATGGTTCGCTTTCACGACTTGTATGTAGCGCCTGTTATCCAAGATGTTGTACAGCATCGAGACCACCATGCCGATGGCCACTCCAAGGAAGGGTAGCCCAGCCACCCCTTGGGTCCATTGTCGGTGCTGCTGATACACCACAGGAAAAGCGCCGAACAGCATGTACAGAATGCCATAGACGATAGCCAGGTAGATGGTCAAGAGCAGAACGATGGGCTCCCTAAAGAGTAAAGCCCACGGCCGACGCATGCTCTTGTTCAGCACCTTCTGGAAGGTCATTTTACCTCTATCATGGTCGACTATGCTTCGGTAGTGCTTGCCAGTCATTCGAGCCAGCTTCTCTGCGCGCTTTCGTAAAATGACGGGGCCGTATGTTTCGGGGACGGCCAGAGTGCCGACGATCCAGAGCGTTCCAGAGAAGATGGCCATCAGCCCTTCGAGCCATCGCCAGCCTGCAGTCTCTCCGAGGAATCCGCCAACGACTGGTCCTAAAACTGCGCATTGTCAGCAAAGCTACAGCTGCGACGACAGCGGCGAACTGACCTGGACCCATAAAGGGAGCGATGCTAAACACGCACATGGCCAGTCCGCGCTCTTCTGCCTCGAACATGTCCGCAATGACTCCACCGGCATTGGTCAACGGCGATGATCCAAACGAGCCAGCGAGGAACCGCAGTATGAGCACGGTCTCGGTGTTCTGAGAGCCCGCGGCACCAGCGTTGAAAGCGGCATAGGCGCCGAAGGTCACGAAGAAGATGACTTGTCGGCCATACAGTTCGCTGAGCGGAGCCCTGGTGTTTCATTCAGCTTCGAGCGTATCTCTGCACGAGATCGTACTGACCAGAGCAGAGGACCTAAAGCGAAGCCAACGACAAACAGACTCAGGCCGAGCACGGCAACCTCTCGACTGATGTCAAAGTCTCGCATCATGTCCGCTATGCCTGCCACTAGTTAGCCACACCAAGTTGGAACCAGATCTACACCAACGTACCTCCAGAATATGCGGACGAGCAAAAGGACACGGCTAGCGAAGCAATGGCGACCACCACGGTGATGATCCACTTGTACCACTTAGCCCAGCCTTGGGGGTTCCTGGGATCGTGGTCATCCCATTCGACGATGAACGGCTCCGTTTCGGTTCCCTGCCCGTGGAAACTCGAGCTCAGAACGTGAGGCGTCAGAAGCGCCTGATCGGCCAGGAGTCGCCAGTGCGAAACGGCAGCTGGCCGTTCGGACTCGATGTCTGCTCCCGCTGCCTCCATTGCGACGGCTGCTTTCGATCTAAAGAGAGAGGGGAAATTCGGTGCCACCGTCGATATTCCCGCCAGCCGGTTTTATTCAGCATGCAGTGTCCGCATGGGGAATGGCGCCGCCTTGTGCTGCGCAGCGCGCGGCTACAGACTTCGGACTCATGCTTCTGCCTAGCCAAGAAATCAACCGTATCTACAGATCTCACATTTGCGGCTCCCTTCCGTGAGTCAATCTGTTCGCGCGAAGCATGGTGTTCGCAACAGCAGCATTGTCGGGAAACTGTCTTCGGCCGACTGTTCGGCCGAGAGCGTCTTATATCCGCGGACATGACGGGCCGGCCAACCACGCCGCTCTCAACTCCCTGCATTCTCGCGGAACGGCGCAGGTGTCTGGAAGCGGAGAATGCGGGGAAGCAAAGGCAGTTCCCGAGCCCATGGTGCCAAAAGACGCATAAAGACGACGAATGACGTGCTCCGATATGCTTAAAAGCAACGCACGATACGAGTCGAATTCACTTGGCACAAAGTGTCGATTTCTCTGCTTTGTTCATCTTCCATACATTTACCATACTGTGCGTGGCTACTTGAGACTTGGCCAAAGGCCTTGTTGAGCCCGTGAAGTTTCGAAGGTGAGAAGTGATGGTGAAGGAACCGATGGGAGCAGAAGAGGGGTGAAGAAAAACCTCTAGACTCGAAGATGCCGATAGGCCGCCTGGAAAATTAGTGGCGGCATTATCCGGGACGATCGGCCCCCAGAAGAGTGGTTTGGTCTTAGTGGTTGGCGGGTTCGGGTGAATCAATCCGAAGACATCTTGTTCTCGGTGCGGAATCTGTAGTAGTCGAATCACAATTTCATATGTCTTTATTTATTGCTTTCAAAGTTTTATCCCTTTATCTCGAGGATTTTGGCAACAGCATAAATTTGATCATGACAAGGAGGATGAATGCCGAGTTGAGCGGTGGAGATTTCCGTATAGAATTCTTAGCTGGGAGTACACCTGGTCAGCGACAGGGGACAGCGGGATTCCCAGCATCGCCAAGGACGCCAACCTGACAACCACTGCCCACGAAGAGAAATTGACGGCCATGAATGGTCTGATTATGCTCCTGTACAAGAATGCCGTATTTAAAATGCGTCCAATCAATTAGGCATGCACTGACAAATGCCTTTAGTACGACGCCAACTTCTACCGCGCTGGGCAAGGACACTCTCTCCTAGCGAATGCAGAATATCCTCAACATGTCTCCCCAACCTGACTTCGTCCAGATCCTGACCTGGGTAAGGCGCGCCTTCTCCCTCCACCCTCAACTAACGCCCCTCACAAGAACGTCGGCCCCGAGAGCCACTATATTGGCATGAATCCCGGTCTCCGCTCATCGACTCGGTGCCGGCCGAAAACTTTCGCCCGAAATTCCCCAATGAAACATCTGCTTTGACATGGACTTGATGTTGGGTTTTCCCCGGCCCCAAGCCGCCAATTTAAATCCTCAAACGCGAAACCTATTCGTACGAGATGGGATTTAATGCGGGGCACCGGACTCGTTGCCATACCGAACAAGTATACTATCGATCAGGTCGATTTAACAGTTATAACTTGTGAGCTATCCATCCGACTTTAATTTCTGTTACAATGCACGGTCGAACTGTTTATTTTATATTGATTCTCGGCCTTTTGTCTTATCATGTCTTTCGATGTTACGATCCTACTATTAAGAGGTCTGCTGCCTCTCTACCGTCGCTCCAAGCCTTTTTTGTTATTTATCTCTGGGCCAGCCAAGTTCCGATCAGTTACGGTGTCTTAGCCTTAAGCTTCGCAATCTTCAAAACGCTCTACCTGGCCTCACTGAGCTCCAGTAATCTGGTCTACACAATGTTCTTTCACCCTCTCCGACGGTATCTTGGCCCTCCCATAGATCCTGTCATTGTTAGCGGCAATGATACTCCTTCATCTCTTCGAATCTGCGGCTAAAAATTGGAAAGTGTTCTCTCAGGCACCTACGTAATGCATATAGACAAGCGAAAGTTCACTGAGCCAGAGAGGTTCATGCCCGAAAGGTGGCTGCCAGAGACTCAACGTCAAGAAGGTTTCAGACACATCCCTACTGCATTCGCGCCCTTTGAATCCGCCCTCTTCAACTTCAACTGCGCTAGCAAGCCTTGTGCGCTGCTCCAGATGCGGAAATTTGTCACCACAATTCTGCACGAGTTTGAGTTCAAACCAGCGCCACAATACGACGCAGAGGCGTGTCTTGACAGCTTGAGAAGTACGGGGATGATACGTTTAAAGTCTCTTCCGCTCGTAGTCGAGAGGCGCCACGTGAGAGGCTAGAGGGGAAGATTGTTGCGTGCTTTTCTTTTCTTAGTGCATCGAGATTTATGCCATTTTAAGGCATCGTACATCTACACTAGGTAATAAAAGACTGCTTAAACAGTGGTGTCTGGAGTAACCTTAAAGATTTGACGAAGCTGTCTTAATGTAAACGGACTCCTCGGGCGGAGGTAATGGCGGTAGTTTGGGACTTTGAAGGTCTCCCTCAGTGAAAATGTTTCGCGGATCATGGCGAAACAACCAATTCTTCCTGTGTGTATGACCCCATGAGAAGACGGGATTCATCTTGTCGTCATGCCGCATCAGTTCATCCCGCCTATCCCGCGCAGAGCCATCGTACAGGTGTATCCACTCCTGTAGCACGCCCGTATTCTTGAACAATGTACCCCGCTCGCGGAGCTCGTTGCCGCTGATACTCGCTGGAAGCTTTCGAAATGCTGTTGAAAACGCCGAGAGTGGTGCGCAGGGCCCCAGCATCGTCAATTGCCCGGGAAGAATTAAGGGGGGCTCGGATTTCTGCGCCAATCTGTGCTTTGTCAATCTAGTATTTGTTCCCTGCATGCAAATGTGGTTACTTCTGCAACTTCCTTTACTGCATCAACAACTGTGACGCGGTGCCCCGCCGTTGCGAGAGCCAGAGCGGCTGTGAGACCGCCAATGCCTGCCCCGACAATGACAACGTGGATATCATACAGCCCTGACTGTATTAGCCACGAATGCGGAGATGTCGCACAGGCGAGAGCTTAACAGGTGCAGACTTGGTAATATCAAAATACGGTCGTTCTTCCGGCCTGCCGTCTATCAGCCGCCGCGCGGGTCGGCACAGAGGCCGGCCCAGAAGCCGAGTGTAATCCCGCATTTTGACTCCGCATACACTACTGCGGCTTATGCCCTTAGTCCAACAGTTGCTCGGTGGTCGAAACAAACGCACATCAAGTTGAGGGCCTGCTCACCGGTCTGAGCGGATGACCAAAGCTAATTTTGCGACTTGCCGTATATGCCGAATGTAATAGTTCTTTGTGATTTCCACCGCTTTTACTGCCACGTTCTTGTATTTGGGAACGGTACGGGCTGTAAAGACGTAATGCATCCGCAAATCCTGCGTAGCAGGTTCGGTAAATTCAATTCAGCGGCTAAGGGAAACTGTTCTCGGCCGAACTCTATTATCAACGGGCCAACTACTCCGCGGCCGAATTTAAAGTGCTAAAAAACCGACAATAATAGACAACAAGTAGGGATAGACCCACACCCCTTCGATTTGCGGGAGAAATGTATGCTCGTATATAAGAAGCGTGAATCATTTGCGCTGGATCTTAAGCCCAAACTCACGAACACTTTTGTCTCAACACGTATCTTGGCGACGTTTCTAGATCTTACACAAGCAAGGCGTAGCATCAAAATGGCGAATTTGGCAGCTTTTATTGCGTCCGCAGCAACCGTTGTAAGTTTGCCATTCACCATGGGTTGCATTCGAGCTGATATTGATTGTTGCAGTCTGCATTTCTCGGCTTCGCTAAATGCATCTACAACCTCTTCTTCCACCCTTTGCGATATTATCCTGGACCGCCTTTGGCGCGAGCGACGCGAATATATTTAATCTTCTGGGACCTTAGGGGAGTCACTCACAAGAAGCTCAACGAGTTGCATGCGCAATACGGAGAAGTCGTTCGCATCGCACCCAACGAATTGTCTTACAACTCGGCACAAGCATGGAGGGATATCTGTGGTAGGCATAACATTGACTTCGTTCGCGACAAATGGTAACACGACTCCAGGGCACAGGACGCGGAACCGGCCGGGGAGCTTCGAGAAAGACATATCATTCTTCAATCCACTTGGGAACGGCTCCCCTCATATCATCGTTGCAAACGACGATGACCACCGCCGCATGCGCCGTCTTCAGTCCCACGCCTTCTCCGAGAAGGCCTTGAAGGTATAGGAGAGCGTCATCACGACATATGTCGACTTGTTTATTAAGCAGCTGTCGGGCCGCGCGCACCCGTAGGACGACGGCGTTGTCGACATTGTTAGATGGTACAACTTCACCACCTTTGACATCATTGGTGACCTGGCCTTCGGAGAACTATTTGGATACCTTAGAGATGCGACTTGGCATCGCTGGATCGACGTTCTCTTTTCCGTCCTTAAGAGCGGAAATTACATGCGCGCCGCACGTCGCTTCCCGTTACCGATTAAGGAGATCTTCCTCTTTTTTACGCCGAAGAAGCTGATTGAGGACCGCAAGTACTAGTACGAATTCAGCTCGGCCCGAATCGAAAAGAGACTGCAAGAAGGAAGCGCACGGCCTGATTTCAGTAAGTGCAGAATGCCCTCGAGCATGGCAACTGCTGACCCCCAAGTGTCTTACATCCTCCGCGAGAATAACGAGAAAGGCATGACGGTGGACGAGCTCAAAGTCGGCGCTCAGATTCTCATCATTGCTGGCAGTAAGACCACGGCCACGCTGCTGTCTGGCGCCACCTATTTTCTTTTGTAGAACGAGAGGGTGTTCGAAAAGCTGAAGTAGGAAATTCGCTCCACGTTCGAAAAGGAAAAGGATATCAGCATGCAGAGCACAGCCGGGATGCCGTACCTTAACGCCGTCCTGGAAGAATCACTCCGCATGTACCCGCTAGTTCCCAACGCGTTCCCGCGCACCACACCGGCCCCGGGAGAAGTCGTCTGCGGGAAGTTTGTTCCAGCGGGCACCTTAGTTAGTATTTACTACTGGTCGTCGTATAGGTCCGAGCGAAACTTCCTCGAGCCCGACAGCTTCGCGCCAGAAAGATGGCTCGACGATGAGCGGCTCGAGCACGACAGCAAGGATGTGCTACAGCCGTTCTCTTTTGGGCCCCGGAACTGCTTGGGTAGAAAGTAAGTCATCTGATCGGCTTTGACTGTTTATACCGACTGACTATGCTGCAGCCTTGCGCTTGCGGAGATGAGGATCATCCTCTGCAGAATGCTGTGGAACTTCGACCTTACGCTACAGCGGGACAGTACTAATTGGATCGACGACTAAAAGACATTTACCCTATGGGAGAAGGGTCCTCTGAATGTTAAGCTGAGTTTAGTAAAGCGTGGGTAAACGAGATGATGGACGATTTCATAGTCCGCGGCAGCAACAGCCCGATGTAGTGGTTTTTGGACTTGCGGGCGTACGGGATGAAGATTCACTTCAACACGACGGCGAAGAGTCACGTCCGATAGATGAATAGAGAAGTTTTGGAGTACAAGAATGTGTCGTTTAATGTAGCGTAGCTCCGCAGGACGGTGCATAGAGTGGTTCTAGAGCCTTCTTTAGCAATTCTTTTCCCGAAAAAATCGACGTAGGGCTGCTGGATAATTTCTCGTGCTTCGATGATTAGAGCTGGAAGCTTGTGTACCGGCTCCCTCCTTTCTGGTCTACGCCCATGCTGGCTGCGCAGGAGAGGGTTAAGATAGTACTGACTAGGTATTTCGAGCTCCCGCAGGAGGAGCGGGCCAATGCTGTATAGATGGTCTTTACCATGGAGGCGGATATGCGGGCCTCGGGCGTTTAGGCGTCCAGGCCCGAGACATTGCTGCAAGCCTTTGCCTGACGTTCTGGGTGTGAGTAGCCTGGCGCATAGGCTCGCCTGCATCCGAGACAGTAGTTGCTGACTGTAAACCGTTTTTCAGGATCAACGGAAATGCCTGGAAGCTTTCGTTCTGGATGCTGGCCCACCTGCTGTTCGATTCCAGCCTGCTCGGTTCCGTCCCCGCGGAGATACGACCTGCCCTCGCAGTCTCCACATCCAGCCGGGAGCTGTGTGAGAAGCTGGGCGAAAGCCCCGTGCTCACATCCGTGTACCGCGAAACGTTGTGGGTCTCGACCTCGTCCATCGCGGTCCGCAACGTCGAGCAGCTCACCGTCTTCGGCAGCAAGCTGTTACAGCGCGGTGCCCGGCTCATCGTTCCGCTGCGCCAGATTCTCACCGAAATCATGCTCAGCGTCGGTCGTCCGTGTGGATCGGAAACGTATTGGTACATACATGTAGGATGCTGTTAGAAAAGAGTAGGTACAAGCTTCAGCATGTGGGGTAAGGTTTACTCCTCCTAGCTAGAACAATTGAATTCTGGCTACGGTTCGCACCAACATGTCGCGCTTGCAATCCATGGGAGCGGTACGGGCCGGGTGGGGTCCCGCCCCCGCAAAACCTTGTTTTGGGCCCTGGTCAGCATCTATGAAATACATTACTTATGAGCACTATTACGAGTATTACAAGGGACAAGGGACCAATGGAACCAGCCTCTCTAATTGGTTTTTCCCTTCTTTCCCACCTAAATTTTCAAACAGTTGCCACCTCTTAAAATTGCTTGCGGTCAGCTGAAATCGTTTGCAGCCAGCCAGAAACTCCATCCAGACTCTCAGACGAACTTGCAACCAGTCACTACAACACTGAAACCAGCTTCTTAGTGTTTTGCACGTGAAGTAGGAAGGGAGGAGATGTAATCCGATCTAGTTGAAGTTTTCGTTCCAAACGCAGGAAGCGTGAGTCACCCATTGAGCAAAGGATGCCACATCCCTGCCTGTGGCATACAGCGCACATGATTTGCGATACGCCGATGGCCTGGCCTTTTCAGAGGTCTATAAAGGTCGGCGCTCGCCAGGCCCGGATTCAAGTTTGACGACCACGATTGCATTGACGACATTCGTCCTCGTACTACATATCATGGCTCCCACCACCCTTGAAACCGCCCAGGATGACGGTGTCGTCATCGGCCTCAAGTCACTCTCGAATGTCGAACAACGACTTGAAATCGATGAGCTTCTCGTCGAGCATCCTAATGTCTTCAATTTATTCTTGCTGGCTCTCGAACGTCTTCAACAAGACCAGAGCAAGATGGGGTACTTCAAAATAGCTGGTACTCTCCATGCCATCAGTCAATTCTTGGGGTTTCTGCCTAACATGTTCAGGAATACATGGTCTCCCCACCGAGAACTGGGACAATGTCCAAGGCGACACGGAAGAAGTTGGTGGCTACTGTACTCACGGCTTCAATCTTTTCCCAACGTGGCACCGGCCGTATCTCGCTATGATGGAGGTAACACATTTATCCCTACCGTGATAGAATCGTATATCTAACCTTTTAACGTAGCAAACGATCTACAACACTGCTGGCGAGATCGCGAAAGAATTCAAAGACCAAAAGTACCTCAAAGCAGCGAAGCAGTTCCGCCTGCCCTACTGGGACTACTTCAAACCGCGCG
This sequence comes from Lasiodiplodia theobromae, assembly GCF_012971845.1. NCBI lineage: Eukaryota > Fungi > Ascomycota > Dothideomycetes > Botryosphaeriales > Botryosphaeriaceae > Lasiodiplodia > Lasiodiplodia theobromae. The sequence continues at coordinate 10,347 of NW_023336531.1, forward strand.
AGCAGAAGGACGTTGTTTTCACTCGTCCTAATGGCACGAAGGCCACCTTTCCATACGACTTCCGCCTTCCTGAGGTGCTGAAGCAAGACAAGTTGATGGTCTACAGGCCTGGCAACGAAGAGCAACTGGAGCCGATGGACAACCCGCTCAAAAGCTTCCGGTTCCCCAAGAAAGGCAACATTCCGTTGTCCCAATGGCAAGTGATGGAAGATAGTGCAAAGGCGGATGGGGCAACCTTCACCCTCCCCCAAGATCACACTGTGCGCCACGCTCTCGATCACGGCAACGGCAAAGACAACTTCGAGGAGCTCGACACCGTGCTGAACAAAGCGCGGGAACAGATGGTGATTACCATGCTCGACCTGCTCGAGGTGCCCCATTACGGCGTGTACGACTACTTTGCAACGACGGGGCCTTCACTGGAGGAGCCTGACCCAAATGCACCGAGCGGCTCGCTTGAGGGCTTTCATGACACATACCATGGCCACATCGGAGGCGCAGGACATATGTCCCGGATCCCAGTTGCGGCGTTCGACCCGGTGTTCTGGCTGCACCACTGGTTAGTCTCCTACTCATTCCGACTGACTCACATGAGCCGATACTGAACTAATACAGCAACATCGACCGCATCTTTGCAGTCTGGCAAGCGACGCATGATAAGTACATCACCGATGGACCCTCATATCCCAACGCTGCAACCAATCTCTACCCCTTCCGCTACATCGACAAAGCATCCGGCAAAATGTGGACGAGCGCCACCGCCCGCAATCACACCGACTTCGGCTACACCTATCCCGACCTGGTCAACAAACCCAATCGCCAAGCCATCTTGAAAGACTTTGATGCAAATTACCGCTGGAGCTTGCCGCGCAAGGCGCGGATGGACAACAAGTTGGTCGTTCCCAAAGACATGCAGCCCAACAACCAACAGGTAGTGGCCGCGCAGGTCTTCGATTACACAGCGGCAGAACTAGTAGGGGGGGCAGTCAGGCAAGCAGCGCCGAAGATTATGGAGGCCGCCGGTAGGGTGGCCAACACTGGCTTCGCCACTACCGCCAGCGCAGGCCATGGCCCCCCTGGTGGGCCTGAGCATGTGCCATCATTTGACCGTGGCCATGAGATCTTAAAGGATGAGCCTGAGGGCAGCAAGTTGGTGCTGCAGTGGTACATCGACACTGTAGTTAACAAGTCAGTCTGTATCTTTACCCTCACCATTTTTCGTACTAACTAAGTGCGCCTACAGGACCGCTCTCAATGGTTCCTTCACCATCTTTTTCTTCCTCGGACCCCGCAGCGAAATCCCTTCCAACCCCAACCAGTGGCAGTCCTCCCACATTCTTGCCGGAACTACGCATATCTTCAGCGCGCCGAGGGAGGCGTGCGATAACTGCGCGCTTCAGGAGCAACATGGGCATCGAGTGACTGGCACAACTGCAATCAAGCCGATTCTGCTCGACTACATTGAGGCGGGTCAGCTGCAGAGCTTGAGCCCGCGTGATGTCGTGCCGTTCTTGAAGAAGGAGTTGGTGTGGAGGGTTGCTGATGTAAGTTTTTTGCCCACAGTCTCTCCCACCCATGCAGTTGATGTGGCGGCTGTGAGTCTTCGGAGTTCGGATGTTGGCTGATATCTGTGCACAGGTCAACCGTCAGCAAAAGGATCCGGCGAGGGTGGAAGGATTGAGGGTGGATGTCAGTGCCACTGTATCGGTGCTTAGGCCGGACTCAACGATTCCAAGATTCAAGGAGCCATTGACCTTCCCAGAGGTGACGGAGGGCCGCTCTGGCGGGGATCCGGTTTAATATCGTGTCGCGTACGTCCCAAAGGTGCTTCGCAGCTATTGGGGTGTTATATCAGCTAATGTAATACGTTTGGTTTCTACTTCCAAGATGTGTGACGTGTGGTTCGTGGTTTGGATACTATAGCAGCTTGTGTAACTTATGCGAGACTTTACTGATTGCGAGTGCTTGCTTCTAACCTTTCTCCAGCAGAGGAAGTTGCTGCAGCTCTTTCAATCGTGTTCCACGTTTTACTGAATGTGACTCTCAAGCCTTAAAAGCCTTGGATTCATACAATCTACTTCTTTAGCGATGGATGTTTTGATCTGTTGTCCTTAAGCGAGATCAATGGGATTAATTCCTCTCAACTATGTTTGATCTGTTACTTCTTCGCGGGAGTGACGAGATCAATTCTAGGCGCCACGTGGGTCTTGTCCGATACCGGCTCGTAGACCCCACTAATTCCCTTATCCTGTTGTTTCCTACTCCGCGGAGGCTGCGCCGCAACAGCACGTTCACGATCAATTAGCCCACATTCCCAAACTTTGGGGAAACATAAAAGTCTAAACATATGCGCGTGATATTAGGGCGTTACGTTATAGCAAACGATTAATAGTAGAATCTTCACCGCGCTTCCTACTGAGTATCAGAATACGTAGCTGGGTCAATTGTCTCGTGATCTGATGACCAACAGGGCTAGCGTCTTGGCAGTCGGGTAGGTAGATAAACACGCCGGCTGCCCTCGGCTCTAGTTCAACCCATCAACTCTTCATCCACTTACCCATTCGCCTCATGTAATACGTATTTCAACAACCACAACAAAAACGCGAGAGACCGCAGCATGCAAGCTCCACCATTTGCCTTACGTGAAAGAAGCGACAGTGCAGGCTCACCGAAACCCGCAACATCCAAAGTCAATGGATGTCAGCAAAAGAATCTCGTTCCTCCGCAGGCAGCTGAAACGAAACATGGTAGAATGAACAGGAATGCTTCTAACAAGCCTGCTTGGAAGACTTCCTGGATTCGTCGGGATACTGGCAGGCGCATCGGGAGCATCCAGTCAGCTTCATTACGTCCCGTGGAGTCAGTTGTAGAGAGTCAATCTGGATGCGATTTCGTGTGCTCCTTCAGTTGGGCTAAAGGCTCAAAGCCGACAATCTATGTACCAGGTACTCAGTGGGCTGACAGATGCGACTACGCTTCGAGAGCTAATATCAGCCAGGCGCACCCCGTAAATGGACTCAGCATGCACTGCCAAAAACAGTCCCAAAAGACTCGGGGACATTCTACATTGACCAGAACGGGTCAAGGTGCCCAATTTGTCCCTTTTCCCCTCTTCTCAGTGCAATTCGGATCATGCGCCCATCGTTCAGCTTCGACACGGTCGACCTTCTCGCCAACCGTAATAGCCTCCGCAAGCTTTTTGACTTCGCCTGTGACAGGGCTCCGGACAATTTTCGCATCGATCTCTCACTAGTAGGGAACACCCTGGTCATGACACGCCGCGAACGCAGCCTGAAACAGAAAATCAAACGAACGTCATCGGATGGTGGGTGGGGGCACAACTTCGAGTTCGCCTTCACCGAGGCCGCACCAGGACTTGAGGATGCCAACGGCCATCATCGCGCAGTTCAGTACAGGCTCGGAAATATAAACTGCCTTATACAGTGCGAGGTCGACGCCTGGTGCGATGATGGTGCTACCGATGAAGAAGAGACACCAGAGGCACTACTCAACAATCTCTCACTGTCCGATCCTGTAGTGCCTGCGGGAACGACAAGTGTGCATTCGCAGTCCTGCCGTAGTATCCCAGCTACTATACACGCCGGCCACGACGTCCCTGCATCGAAACTAGCTGAGATCAAGACTGTTGGCCGGAAGCCCCTATCTGCTGCAATAGTAAAGCCACAGCTCTGGTTTGGCCGTACCCCGTATCTGATCACCGGCTCCCATGAACAAGGCAACTTCATCACTGTAGCAGTCAAGAATGATGGCGCAAACTTCACAGAATGGGAGCAGTGTAACCAGGAAGCGTTACGAAAGCTGGTAGGCCTGATTGAGCAATTACGAAGCTTTGCACAACGTGTACCCGGTGGCGTGTGCGCTGTAACTTGCAACAAGACCGTCAAGCCTCTGAGATTAGACGTCTTTGCTCCTACAGCGCGGATGGATCGGGTTACTGTACCGCGAGAATTTGTAGAATTGTTCTGGGGGAAAAAGTAGAGGTCTTATTTTTGTTCCCAATGACTCTTACGCTTGAAAATCAATGGATACGTGTATCGACTCCTGTTTCAATCTACGTAGTGTCAAGTCCAGATATACACAGTAAATGCAAGGATCACGTTGCAGCAGTCCTAAGCCCGAGGTGCCGAGGCAAGCCCAGGGCAGGAATCAGTAATCTCGGCAGGAAAGCTCCCGAAGCGAATAGAGATTAAGTAGCTAACAAGAAACTCCTAGCTAGATAATAAGAGAAAAGCTTAGAAGCAAGTGGAGTCGGCGGCACCGTACTCCTTGCACTGGTTGAAAAAGTCGTCTCCATCAATCTTTCCATTGTTCTTGGCGATAGCCTGTGGAAAATATCAGTATGCATGCGATGTAAGAGCCGGAGAACGTGACATACGTAAGTTCCAGCAAAGTGAGCACCCTGCTCCAGGGTCGAAGGAGAAGATGCTGTGATGCAGGCATTAGCAGATCGAATCGGACTGTTTCTGTGTGTGTTGGACTAACCAAGTTCCCACTTGTTGGGGTTGTACTGAACAACCATGGCAGTCACGACGGCATCAACCTCGCCGCCGGAAGCGGCCTGGCAAGCGCAATGACCATGCGAGCGCGCAGCAGTGAGCCCGATGCTGAGTCAGTCAGATGGGGACAAGACAGTAAATCCCAAATGTTTGTTGACTCACCGGCTGGCCAAGACGGCCGTGAGGGCGAAGAAGGCAGTGGTGAATTGCATTGTGATGGAAGTTGGCGATGCGGTGAGCAACTGGCGAACGAAGGTGGTAGTTGGAATGTAATGAAAGTTCTTTGAAGCGGTGGTGAGAGAACAGAGGTACTCACTATCAATATTTATACGTGGATGGAATCTCGAACGAGTTGACCAACTTCGTGACGATGACCGCCATTCTGGAACAAGTGACTCGACTTCATAAAACTACCGGCTGAACTCCGAGTCTTTCTTCCGGCGCATCAAGTGTTTGTCTTTGCCGTTGTCCAAGTGATGTGGGACTGGAGAACAGCGGCAACTACTAATACATGGACGGGTAATGCCGGTCAAACGAGTCAACATCTAAAAGAGCAATAAGTACCCAAGACTCAGTACGCGAACCTGTAAGCAACAAAGCGTCGATAACTGACGCTTGCACTTTGCTGTTCTTTGCCTATTAGAGCCCTGGTGGCGTTGAGGGCTTAAGCTTTTGGACAAGCAAGAGCCAAGCTTCGTGTTGTGGTCGATGAGTTCGGTGGGGCCCTGATAAAAACGGTCGGTGTGAGAGTGGAATGATTTCTTCGCAGACTTCCCATTGGCCCAGTACGGGGCGCTGTAGGGCACACGAGCCAGATTCGCATTCTGGTTGGCTGGGTGGGACGAACATCGAGTAGGAGCCCCTGAGCATGGACCACGAAACCGAAATCTCGGCCCTTCTTCTCATCCGCGCCTCGCCTGTTCTGCATGTCTTTCTATAACAAGTTAGACAAACGGGAGGCCGTAAGAACATCTCGTGTTCTGTCTGTGATACCTACTCCATCATCTGCCGTAGCAGACGACATTGTGAGGCATGGTGTTCGAGTAAGCAGCAGGCAAACCTGACAGAACTTCCGAAATGGCCGAACGGATCGTCGAACTTTTGACACGGCGTAGCGGAAAATATGGCAGAAAACAAGTATAAATAGGGCTGTGCAGAGTACTCTCAGCTGCACAGCTCAACACATTCTCTCTTCAGATCAGCTTCGCATCTCTTCTCCATTCATTAAAATGCATCTCCCTACTCTCGCTCTCAGTTTCCTGGCCACCAGCGCCGCCGCGGTGGTGGTCCCCGTTGCTCGCAACGAAACTCTCGACTTTGACGCGTTCCGCACCGAGGTCCTCCAGCCTGGGAACATTCAGGAGCTTTGGAAGGGCGTCTACCCGCACATTGACGCCCTCCTTCCTGGAATCCAGTGCGCCATCGCCGACGACGCGGGCACGTACGCCAGTGTCGATGCATCCTTGGTGTCGGTGCGCTCCGACTACTGCACTTCTCTCGAACAAGAGCTCGTATCCATTTTCCCCACCATCCGCTGCTACGGCGACCTGGACCTGGATGCTTACCTGGCCAACAACATGACGGCCGCCGAATCCAATCTTCAGACCCGTGCTACGAACCCAGTCATCGAGGCGGATGAGTCCACCGACAAGTCCAAGGCCAGCACCAAGACTCAGTCCTTCGTCAGCAGCTGCGCCGGTGCCACGCACCCGGGCAACTGCCGCGCTTGTGCCATTGGATACGGTGCTGCTGCGGCGTCCGAGATTGGCGTCTGTGCTGCTGCCGCTTATGCTGCCATGGCCTCCACCGCTGGTGTCGCCACGCCTGCTGTTGTTGCGGGCATGACCACTTGTGGTGCTCATGCCCTTACTTCTTTGTTCGCAAACATCAACGGTTGCTGGACTCGGTAAACGACTGGTAAGTGTGTGTCCTCATCCTTAATGCGGCCTCTGAAATATGCTAACGTTTTATCGTCACTAGTAACCGAAATATTGCATCACCTGGTAGAATCCAGACCAGGACTGATCACCCAAGAATGACCAGGATGACTGGTCAATAGTACTAATTACTTCCGTAATACACACCATACCCGCTCCTCGTAGACAGGATCGTGGTATTTAGTCATAATTACTGAATTATACTCTATCTGTGCATTCATTGCATTTTTTCTACCTGACTGCACTACATGCTTCGTTAGCAATCTGACAGCGAGAGCAAGCACCGTGACACTGTAGGCTGTAGTTATCAATACACTTGTTCAAGCCCCTCGTCGTCTTTGCCATTTTGTAATTGCTCGCGTCTCTGCCAGCTCGAAGTAAGTAGATGGCGAAAACATTGTGTATTTTATTGTCATCTCAGTACGACTTTGACTTGAGCTACTCCATCGCCCCGCCACTCCAAAGCAACCTTGCTGACGTGGCAATGCTGCATGAATCCTCGGAAATACTTCCCTGACTCGTCGTATTCCAGTTCTACCACGCATCGTGTCAGGGCGGTTACAATTGCTAGAAAGATGGAGAGTCATTGCATATTACTATACCTACCGATTCCGAAATTTTCTTCCCATCCGTACTGTAAGCCGAACAGAGTCATGCCCAGCCTAAATCATCTGCTCAAATATCGTGACGGTCTCTTCCAATGCCCGCAATCTGGCTTCAACATCCCGCTTCCGGCTCTCGGCTGATTGCATGGCTGACCGCATGGCCTCAGTGATAATTTTACCATCTGTTTTGCTCAACTTTATCCTCACCGAGTCAATGTCATATCGGTCCTTTTTTGCTCCAGCCAGCTTTGCCCCAGCCCTTTTAGCCTCATTTCCACCGTCTTGTATGTTATTCTTGACTTCAAAGTAGACATTCGCGATAGCGGAATAAGGAAATACTGCACGGCTAGTGGGCCTGACTTCTCTAGTCTCCACGGCTTCAGAGCGCTACGTTTGATTCCGTTACGGAACAACGCCTACAATATGAAAACATAACAAGCCTCACTTCACCAAAATACCAAGACGAATCGCGGTTGCTATCTTACAATATTGTAGAACATCGCGCGCGGGAAATAATCAAAGTGCAATCAGAGAGGTGTACTAACAAACCGTATAGCGCAGGCATGCCCCAACTTGCCGTGAATGCTCCTCAAGCACAACAGCCAGAAGCCACTACTCCCCCGCCTCCGACTAGCAAGAACGTGGCAGATAATAGTACCCCTCCACATGCTAAGCCTATCACATCACTCAGTACAATAAACGAACATACAGCGCAAGTGTGTGCCGTCCAACGGGACGTAAACGGCCTCTACAATGATAATGAGGACCATAGCGATGCCGTTGACTGCAACCGCATTTGTATTCGTGAGCCCGGGCCATCCGACGAAGTGATGCATCGGCTCGCTTCCACCCAGCTCCTTTTGTAGCACTCCGCGCGCCTCTCTATTTGCGCAGTGATCTAACTGTCTCATCAAGTTGTTGATAATGAGCATCGCTGTCGGCGCTCCGCTTCTGATCCGCTTCCCATCCTGCTATGACACCAGTCGAATTGAGCTATATCATATCCAGGCTCGATTACAAGCCATGGGCCGCTGTATAGCAGGTTACGCCTGTAGGAGGGATGGTGACGGATGGCGATGCGAGGGTGGAACTCATTATATTGGCAACTCAGAGTTCGCTTAGTCAGTTAAGCTAGGTACACAGCTGGCTCTCAGTTATCCACACTCTAGCTACGACAATGCTACAGTACATACTGTAGCGTTATATCTACTTGCCGGATTGTTCAGTGCTGGTCGTGACAATGCAACGGCATCAACTCCCCCTTCTCAACCCACCTCTCCACCCTTCTCAATACTCGAGCCCGCGTCTCCAGAAATGCATGCTGCCACGCAAACGTCTGCATGCCCCCCTCGCCCGTCCCCATCTCATCCGCCTCTTCCCTGCTAATCTTCCAAACATCCTTCAACGCCACTCTCGCCGCGTCATCGTCTACCCCCAAAACACCACCCTGCTCCTCCCACGCATCCATTTGCCCCTCCACAAAAGCAATCTCCCCATCATCCGAACCAACGGGGAATGCATACGCCTTGTGCACCGCAAAAAACGCTAGTGCAAGCCTGTTGTGATCTGCGGCTAGCACATCTCGCACGTGGGCCTCGTTGTCTGCGCAGGGGTGGTCAGGCGTGCAGTGGTGCGGCGCTGCTGCTGCGGCGATACGCGACATGTATGCGGCATGTCCGCCGGCGATGCTGTTGCCCATGATCACGAGGTGGGGGCGGGTGTTGTCGGACGAGGACGAGGAGGAGAGGGAGTCATGCTGGATGGTCCAACGCACGTGGAGGCCGAGCGGGGCGGTGTGGCTGGGGCGCGCGCTGGGAGGAGGAGACGCGAGGGTGAGGGTGGCGGTGAAGAGATTGTAATGGAATCCTGTGCCGTGTTAATCCTGCGGCGATGCAATGTGGCTGCTGTAGGTAGGTAGGTTTGCAGGGCTGTAGACTTACCTCCGTCGGCGCAGAAGTGCCGGTCCACGAGCAACAACGTTTCATTCATTGCCGCCCATGCCTCGCGAGCGAGAAGAAAACCGGGATAGCACGCCGCAGCCTTGAGGCCCTTGTCAGATTGCTGCACGGTGCTCATGATTAGCCTGCCACAAAATACACATTAGCACGTTCTTCGCACACAAACAACACACAGATGTGTCCCTACTCACCTCTCCATCCCCGTCCCTGACCTCACTCCAAGCGCCCGCAGCCATGCGCAACTCAAATCCGCCACCCACCCCTGTAGCCCGCTCAGCTCGCGCAGTGTCCGCTGCGGCTTTCCCGGCGCCTTCTTCTTGGCGACGTACGGCCGCACATACGCGTATGAAGCCTCGGCCGCGGCATCGGGCGCCAAACGCGCGCCAATTGTGCCGTTGAGGATGCCGAAGGCTTTGTACTTGGACAAGACGTGGCAGAAGACGATGAAGCGAGAGAGAGTGGAAAACTCGAGGATGGCCCAGTCGGTTGTAAGCGGCAGTTCTTTGTTGTCGGGCAATGGGGTCGAGGCTGCAGCAAAAATTGATTCGTCAAGGCAGAGTGATGGCGGCGAGGAGGGGCAGGATTGCGGGGCCGTTTCTGGAGAGCTGCAGGATGAGGCGGCGTACAGGCTCCCGGCGCTGCTGCTGGACGGCGTCGACGTGGAGTAGGGGCGGCCGTTAGGGCCGATGACGCCGGCTTGCTCGAGGTAGTGGCATAGGATGGGCGGGAGTCCTGCGAGGATGGCATCGCTGGCCTCGCTGAGGGACTGGTGGAGGACGTCGATCAGCGAGGGTGGTTCGGCGGCGTGGTCCCAGCCAAGAATTTGGAGGGCCTTCTCGACACTTGGCAGGCCCAGCTTGCTGGGGTGGACTTCGTGTTTGAGAAGCTTCCTGCAGGCAAGCTCGGCTTCCGTGTGGACCTTTTGAAGCTTGGCCACGGTCTCGTCCAGCCAAGCCCGAACGGCATCCCAGACGTCCGGCATCGAGGACTGGAAGTGCCGGTAGACGACGAACGTCTCGAGCACCATGCCGGCCCGCAACTGGCAACCCGTATCGCCACCATGAGCATCGAACGCCATGAAGCCGGTGGAATCTGGCCCGCCGGCGGTTCCCTCGACCAGATTTTTGAAAAGAATCAGAGCATCTGCGGCGTCTGAGGCAGCGCGGGCCATGTCGCTCATGAACGGGACGTAGTCCTGCTTCGTCCGCGCGCCCATGGGGCTGTCAGAGGTAGGGAACAAAATTGATGTCATGATGAAGATGTGGCTGGATGAGTGGTGAATGCAAGCTTGAGTTCGACCACGTCGGCCCAGTTATATGTTTAAGTTCTTCGCTTGATATCTGTCTTCACTGCCTCATCAGCGGCTGTTTGAGAACTTTTGAGACCCCACCTGTCATCACGGCATAAAATTTCGTAAACTCATCGGCACTTGGATTCAGCGATCACCTTACATGCATCGCCTGCCTGATGGTGCTCATACGCGTCTACATTTAGAGAGTCGTGAGCGTTTTACCGGATTAGGCAATAAGGTGTTCCTGAAGGATTCGTGTTCTGATTCTAGCAATGTAGGATTGGCCGAGGCCCCAGAAGATTGCTTCTTGTGGGCCCTCTGCATGATTGACTTTTTCGTAATCGGCAGTGTTGGGTGTCTGTCCATGGAATCCTCCGTCTGGGGCTGCAGGTGTTGGCATGTTTCACTCATAGGCAATTTCCGCAACGGGTGACGACGGCGGCGGGTGGCTGTGATGCGGAATGAGGTCCCGTCGGTCCCGATGTAAGCCAACTGAAGGGCGAGATACAGCCACATACAGCTTCTGCCTGTTGCGACAAAAATATCATTCGATGCTCATGATTCTATACTCGTCCTTGGACGATTGTCATTCGATGATTCGGAGCAGCCAAATCCGTGAGGAAGCGGTTCGAGACTGAAGGCAAGGATAAAACACTTCCTCTGCTCCAGAAAATCCAGACACTTCAACAAATCCACATCTTCTTTTTGTCCCACCAAACTCATTTCTTACCATCTTCAACAATGCTTTCTACTAGCCAAGTCCACGTTATTGGTCTGATTCCAAAGTCCGCCTATGGCACCTGTCTGGCTCTTGGCCTCGTTCTGCTGGCCATCTACATCTATGACCAATTCGTCAGTCTAACCACCCAACGCCGCAATCCAGGAAACCGCTAACCGCAGCTGGCAGAATTCGGTCCGCTACCGCCTCGCCAAGGTACTCGCCCAGCAAATGGGCTATTTCAAAAACGCCCAAGGCGAGAAAATGAAAGAACTCAGCTTCAACTCGCGCTTCGTCCGCTTCAGCCAAGGCCACGCTATGTCCGAGCAAGGCGTCGCCCTCGCCGGCACCGACCCCTACCTGACTTGGAACGACGGCAAGCCCGAAGTGGTCCTCACCCGCCCCGAGCATGTCAAGGACTTCTTCGGCCGCGAGTCAAAAGGTGCGCGCTTTTTGCTTTTTTTCCATTCGCCAAGCCAGCCACGCCACCTCGCTAACAGCTCCTTCAATACAGGCCACGCGAAGCCGCCACACATGGGCATGGGCCCCTACTTCGACCGTGTCCTCGGCTCCAGCGTCGGCGTGCTCAACGGCGACAAGTGGAAGGCCATGCGCCGCGTCTTCGAGCCGCACCTGTCGCACCAGATGGCCATGGCCTTCTCCGCACGCTTCGGACGCGAGGTGGCCGCGTGGATGGCGGAGCTTCCCGCTGAGTGGGCAAAGGCAGCAGGAGCCGACGGCGCTCCGTTCGTCGTGGACGCGGCGACAGCCTGCCGGTTCTTGCCGTTCAAGCTGGTCGCGCTGGCGCTGTATGGCGACGCACTGTCAGAGAAGGCGTATGAACGGCTGCTCGAGCTGAATGCACTTCATGAGAAAGTCATGCTTAGAGCATTCTTTGGGAAGGCGGAGAGATCGGAGGTGTTTTCACGGTTGCCGAGTGAGTCGAAGGCGCTGATGGATCAATTTGAGCGGGAGTGGCGGGACTTCAATCTCGAGATTATCGAGAGGGCTGAAAAGGTTAGTTTGCAGTTCTGGTTGTTTGATGGGCACACGCACTTACAGATTATCACCTCTGCAGGAGAAGCTCTCTTGCCCTGTGGCCAAGATGCACCCATCAGTCCTCGACGGCTCCGTCACAGAACGCCAGTTTCTACACACCATCGACGAGATCCTCTTCGCCAACATCGACGTCACCTCGTCCGTCCTCGCCTTCCTCCTCATCAACCTCGCCCGCAACCGCACCGCGCAGACTCAGCTCCGCGCCGAGATCCTCGCCAACGCCGCCGACCCCGACGCCTACGTGCAGAAGACAGACACATTGCTCGAGCGCACATGCATGGAATCCATCCGCCTCTGCCCCGCCGCCTGTAAGCATCAGCCCTGGCCCCCACACACATTCCTTTCCCCTGCTGCAAATCCTCCTTTGCCCCCTGACCGAGAGACTGACATCGGCCTGCAGGGTTCTCCCTCCCCGAGCACGCCACCGCCGACACCACCGTCGGCGGCTTCGCCATCCCAGCCGGCACCCCCTGCATCATTGACTGGTGGCGCCTGAACACGCAGTCGCCCGTGTGGACGAAGCCAGCGTGCTTCGCCGGCGACGGCGACGGCGCCCCCGACGGCACGGCGTTCCACCCTCAGCGCTTCGCGGCGCTCGCGCCGCAGGAGTACCGCTGGAGCTTCCTGCGCTTCGGCCTGGGCAGCCGCAAGTGCATCGGGAAGAACTTTGGCGGCGTCATCATGAAGGCGTTCCTGGTGCCCGTGCTGCGCGAGTGGCGGTTGGAGAGTGTGGGGCTGACGAGGGAAGAGGAGAAGGGGCTGGTCGAGACGAGGCAGGATCGGTTCGCTGTGACGCCTGATCGGAGGGTGAGGTTTGTGCCTGTTTGAGAGAATGGCAGGATGGATGGCGGTGCTGGGGTGGGGTGGGGTGGGGTGTGTTGGAGGAGGGGAAATGGGAGATAGGGGATTGGTAGAGTGAATGATTTTTTTGCTTTTATTAGCTACTTCGTCAGTGTTGCGGTGCTTTGCGTGAGTGTGAGACTTGTTCTAGCCGATGGTAGAGTGCGAGAAGGATTCCTTTGCGGTGCCGCTGCGCGGCGTGCCTGACCTTGCCGAAGACCGAGCTCCGGTGCTATGCTCGTTTGACAGCATTTTTCGTGAAGCCGAATGTGATCTTCATGCACGTTGATGCATGGATATCCCTGACCAATAAACAACACGAATTGCAAAAGTACGAAGCGTAGAGGACTGCCCAACTCGATGACGTGTCTACCCCATCCATCGTTAAAGGCTAAACAGGGAGGATACTCCTCCCGCAAAATGTAGATCAATTGTGTGCAAAAAAAGGAATCCGATGGTTGGCTAGCGGTAAGCAAGCCTGGGAGCAGGCAGTAGTGGATCTGCCGCTGCAGATCTTGTGCAATGGATTCATCTTGCGTTGCGGTTAGGGCGAAGCCTTGCCAAGAAGGGGTGGCGCATTGGCTTTGCGGGCCGGTCCATCGGGTGGCGCTAGGCGGCGGCAGTTGGAGAATTCTTTCCCCAGCCCCCAAACATGGGGCCGAAAGGACTGCGCCGTGTCTATATCATGCCATCGAATTGCGCGCACTGTTCCTTGTGTTGCACCATTTTACTTAGTGCGAAGTTAATTGTGCATTTATTCATTCCTTCGCTATAGTTGAAGTGGCGAGTGAAGCATTCCTTCGCCCCACCCATGTTCCTTCGCGCCACGTTGCTTGAAACAAAGCTTGTCATGGAGTCAGGTACCTTGCGCTGATGGATTCTTCAAGCTAAGCCACGGTCGCGGGGGAAAAAGCTTTGGTGGGGTTCTTGGAAGTTGGGGGCGACGTCTCACACCATGAGCCATTATTTGATCGGCCTCGGGGTTTCGGTGCTTCGCCGCGCGCGAGTTGTGCGCATTTTATGCACTCCCCACCTCATACAACTTGCACAACTTTTCTTGTGCATCGCCCTCGCTGTTTATACCCACCGATCATCGTCAGCCGCACCTGTAAAACTTGGACCACCAACACCTCTTCTTATTTTGAGATGACTTTATAGAGAGGTTGTTTCTCTAACGCCTTCTTCCAAACTCAACCCAAAGCAATCACAGCAGCCATCCAGCCATGTCGAGCGCTTCGAGCGAAAAGTCAGCGCCGCAAGACACGCAGCAGCGTCAACATGCCGACCAGGAAGCGGCCAAGCCCGCACCACCGGCAGCCTTTGACCCGCCTGATGGTGGAAGAGCCGCCTGGCAGACTGTTGCTGCCGGCTGGCTGTGCCAATTCTGCTCGTTCGGCTTCATCAATGCGTGAGTCCTAACCTTCAAGTCCGATTTGAGCATCTGTACTCATCTTGTCCCCACAGCCTCGGCACTTTCCAACTGGTCTACGAAACGGACATTCTCAAGACGGCCTCATCATCGGCCATTTCCTGGATCCTTACCATGCAACTCTTCCTCATGTTCTTCCTTTCACAGCCCGTCGGCATGATAGTCGACATGTTCGGCCCCCGTGCCATCCTCATGCCCACCTCTATCCTCGCCGTCGTCGGGCTCGTCGCCCTAAGCTTCGCCAAGGAGTACTGGCAGATCTTCCTAGCCCAAAGTCTATGCTTCGGTCTGGGCGCTGCCGGCATTTTCGTGCCTGGCCTCGTCACTGCAAGCCAGTACTTCAAGCGGAAGCGAGCCTTCGCCGTCGGCATAGTCGCCAGTGGGTCCTCCGTCGGTACGTTGAATAGATCCCACCAATCCCAAACCCAGGCAGTCCACTAACATGTTGCAGGTGGCGTGGTGTTCCCAGTTTTCCTCGCCCAGCTCTTCGACCAGATCGGCTTCCGCGCCACCATCCGCTGGACCGCCCTCATGGTCGGTGTGCTCCTCGCCATCGCCAACGTCCTCGTCGTGCCACCGATCAAACCAAAGGGCTGGGCCGGCCGCCGCACGCTCCTCAGCGTCGCCGTCTTCAAACAGCCTGCTTACGTCCTCTTCGTCGGCGGCTCCTTCTTCTTCTTCTGGGGCCTGTTCGGTCCGTTCAACTACCTGCCTCTGTTCGCCGAGCAAGCCCAGAGCACCTACGCCGTCGCCTCGTACACCGTCTCCATCCTCAAGTAAGCCTCAGCTTTTGCCCCCGCTCCCAGTCAGCTTTCACTAACTCGTCCCCCCAGCGCGGCCTCCATCTTCGGCCGCATCCTGCCGCCTCTCTACTCGGACCGCGTCGGCCACTTCTCTGTCATCACCGTCTGTGCCTTCGTCGCCGGTCTCTCCGTCCTCGTCGTCTGGCTGCCCATCAATACGCACCACTCGCTGGGCGGCCTCATCGTCTTCGCCCTCGTCTTCGGCTTCTTCAGCGGCGCCTTCGTCTCGCTCATCACACCGTGCCTGCTGCAGGTCGCCGGCGGCCACACCGCCGACCTGGGCGCCATGCTCGGCACCTACTTCGCTGTCGCCGCCATTGCCAGTCTGACTGGCTTGCCCATCCAGGGCGCCATCACGGGGAGCGGCGACGATTTGACGGGGTTGATTGTGTTTTCGGGCGTGGCGATGGTGGTGGGTTCTGCGGGTTTGGTGGGGGCGATGGGAGTGTTGAGGAAGAAGAGGAATGCTGATCATTAGTCAAAGTGTCTACGGACTCAACTCGACCTCTCGGTCCAATCTTGTAGAACTTCGCTCAAAAGCGAGATATGTTTTGATGAAAAAAAAAGTAGCTGTAGAAGAAGCGATAATAATTAAATTGTCTGTTCTTATCCTCTGTTACGGCTTAAAAAAATGTACTCGTGATATCTGTAATATAATGTTGCTTTAAGTAGGGAAATCATTTATTTCGCCTCAACGCTTATAGTACCATCGATTTATGCTACCGTTGTAGAGTGTTCGTTGTGCTTAGTTATCTAGATCGGCCCGAGGTACATGATGCCGACGCTAATGTGCACTCGTTCTTTCAACCCCACCTTTACATCGTCGTACACTACTAACAGTTTGTTCAAAGTACTACTATGAGTGTAGATCGCCTCGGCCCAAAGCGGGTGCGCCTCAGCGAGCGGACGATGCTCGCTTGCATCCATTGTAAAAGCAAGAAGCTAAAGGTGTCTTATCGGTCTTCTTCAGCACGGGACGGCACATTGGCTGACTCGACGTTAGTGTGACGGCCAGGTTCCAAAATGTCAAACTTGTGTTCGAACTGGACGAGGTAATCCTTATTGAATTGTTTCACGTTGGAAACAGCACTAAGAGATGCCAGATTGCTTGGTCGAGGACCCTGCGACAGGATTGCACAGGCCAAGAGACTACCTTCAATCGCTTGAGACCCGTGTCGCTTATCTCGAGGGTCTACTGCAAGAGGCGCGGCCTGATGTCGCATCGGATCATTTCAATGGATTTGATCAGCCGCGCCTTTCCCAAAATATTGGTCAAGCATCAAATGCAAGGCGACAACATGGCTCTTTACTACCCCAAGCCGGGAATGAAACGCCGGCTCTGCAAGGTCCCTTTCCAGGAGCGGCGAGAGATATCGAGGGTGAGGAGCTCGACGACCTGACTACCGATGTTGCCGTTCTGTGTCTCAGTGCGGCGGGTCGCGAGCCGCACTACTTCGGCTCATCCTGCGCCGTCTCATTCTCGCGCATCGTGAGCGCTACTATGGGCTTTCCAAAACGTCACGGGAGCTCTCAACACAGTGGCCCAATTCCTGATTCCCACGGGCAGGACATCCAGCGGACACTGTCGGTGTCATTTCCCTCTCCGGCTTTGGCTACCACCCTCACCCAGGCATATTTCAAGAACATTCATCCGCAATACCCATTTCTCCATAAGCCTACCTTTCTGGCCTGGGAACAAGCTTGTCTCAGAGCAAATGCGGCCAATGCTCTCTCTGAAGCTGGAGATCTTGCCTTGTTCTTTGTCCTGATGGTATACGCAATTGGGTCTCTGGCCCTCGGTCCTGCACATCGCGATGTAGCCGAGGCTTATTATGTCATGGCGCTCGACCACCAAGCTACAGTCCTTGATCTCGATGGACTTGAGTCCGTACAGAGTATTCTTTCCTGTGCAGTCTATTCCATAAGATCACCAGTCGGTGTCAGTTTGTGGAAGCTCTCAGGCATGGCAATCCGACATTGCATTGAGCTCGGCTACCACAGAAGCATATCAAAGTATCACAAGCATACAGATACTGTCGCTGCTGAAATGTCACGCAGATGCTTCTGGGTAGCCTACGACATTGACAGGGTGGCTTCTTGCATCCTTGGACGACCTGTGGGCATTCCAGATGATGCTATAGATGTGGAGATGCCGTTGGACCTCGAGGATGAGTATATCGCCAGAGACGGTCTTCGCAAGGAGCCTCGTTTATCACCCGATGATCCGCCAACCTACATGACCGGAGCAATTCACGTAATCAGACTCCGTCGACTGTGGTCTAAAATTGCATCCAACCTCTACCAAACTGCCACTACAGAGACGCCATCTCGCAGGATGACGGAAAATTTAATGGTTGATCGCTTACGTCAGGAGCTCGAGGACTGGTATGCTGCAATACCCGACCCAATTGACGACCCTGGCTCTTCGCTATCGGTGTTCGCTTCACAGTCGTGGTTCCAAATCGCATATGACCATTCTATCCTTCTGCTCTACCGGCACCAAATAACCATGCCAGGACACGAGGAGAACGTGGAACAGGCGTTCACAGTCTGCGCCCACCGGGCTCGAGAAATGTGTTTGCTGTACAGGAAGCTTTACCAAAGTCCGACCATCCAATTCACCTGGGGTTCGCTTCATATCCTTTTCGTGGGTGGAATGACGTATCTCTACTGCTTGTGGAAATCAGCAAAGGTTCGCTTAAATTCTAGGCAGTCCGATGTTATTAGCACGTGTATGGCTTGCAACACGGTGCTAATCGTCATTGCGGAGCGCTGGAGTCAAGCGACCCCTTACAGGGATGCGTTCGAGACCTTGTCTGAGAGGACAATCGACATGGTCTGCAATGAAAGAAGTAGGGCTTCGGATTTCAATTCACATCGGTCAGACGCAGGGAGCACACACCAGCAAGGAAATCCCGCGGCTTTATCCCAAGGTTGGGATATGGGCTTGAATGATCTCTCGGTACCTCATGAGACTGAGTGGCTATTCAACGAGCTATTGCAAGGAATGAGAGACTTCCAACAGCCTGAATTTGGATTCGAGGATTTGGGGGATTTCACTGGCTAGGTGACGTATTCAAGCTACATCAAAGGCAAACTTTCACGAGGCGTACAGTACGGAATCTCCGTGGTTCCAGCCATCAATTGATCATACAGCGCTCGTCATTTGAAGGCCACTTTCGAGCCTTTCACTTGAACCTCACCAGACCTGGTTTTGTGGGATTCTCCCATCAACGCGCTGCTGCACTCTGGGAACCTAAACGTGACCTTCGAGTTCCATAAAGTTCGTCTGCAGCAGAATGATAGGACGGTTTCTTTGCCAAGCGATTGGTAACCAAAAGTTACACCAATAGGAACGCCGATGTTTGAGCTTCTGAGGCAACCCGGGTGGGGTGATCGGAAAAGCGATCGGATATTGTTTCCGGTGGCTCGGGAGAACCCGACAGCTCCTGGATGCCAAGTGCGGGGACCTTCTTACCAGCACCACGCCAGCTACTCACCTTTACCGATCATCTCTACTGTGCATTGAGCTATTGTGGCTTCCTCAATCCACGCATCATGTCGTCCACCACCACGTATCTTGAAACCACGTCCGCAGCGCCGGTCAAAAGTGCTACATCAATTCTGAATAGAGCTGATGGCACATCCAGTAGCGAGTCTCGTAGTAGATACCACATCCCGTGGCCTGCGACGAAAGAAGCGCAACGAAAATGGCAGCTTGAACAAATGGCGGGCGCATTTCGCATCTTTGCAAAACTCGGCTTTGCCGACGGCGCAAGCGGCCACATCAGCCTTCGAGGTCCGTGAAAAAAGAAAAAAGAAGAAAACAACCCATCCAATCCTCTCCGACGACCATTTCGCCTGATTCTTTTTCTAAACGTAGATCCCGTCGAGCCAGACACGTTCTGGATCAACCCCTACGGCGTGCACTTCGGCCTGCTAACCGTCTCGGACATGGTCCGCGTCGATGCGCAGGGCGTCCGGGTTGGCGGCGCAGACAAGCTGATCAACACAGCCGGCTTCATCATCCACGCCGCCATCCACGAGCGCCGCCCAGACATCAACGCCGCCTGCCACCTGCACAGCCCGTTCGCGCGGGCGTGGTCGAACTTCGGGCGGCCGATCGACATGCTCAACCAGGACAGCTGCATGTTCTACGACGACCTCGCCGTGTACGCGAACTTTGGCGGCGTGGTGTTTGCGAAGGAGGAGGGCGCGCGGCTGGCCGACGCGCTGGGGCCGACGATGAAGAATATCATTCTGCAGAATCATGGCAGCCTAACGTGCGGCGGCACTGTCGCGGAGGCGGCCGCGTTCTTCATTGCGCTGGAGCGCGCGTGTCATTGCCAGATGCTGACTGAGGCCGCTGTGGCACCGGA
This sequence comes from Lasiodiplodia theobromae, assembly GCF_012971845.1. NCBI lineage: Eukaryota > Fungi > Ascomycota > Dothideomycetes > Botryosphaeriales > Botryosphaeriaceae > Lasiodiplodia > Lasiodiplodia theobromae. Next base: position 29,883 of record NW_023336531.1, read on the forward strand.
TGGGAGCCAGTTGAAGAAGACAATTGTTGGTGATGAGGAGGCCGGGTATACAAAGAGGAGTACGGGCAGCCCGGAGGTCATGTACATGCAATTCGAGCCGGAATACCGGCTGATATTGAAAGAAACGCAGGGGGATTTCTTGATTTAAGTGGGAGAGAATCAATGAAGCACTTTACTTTTTTTCTACGAGATCCATGATGCAGGAGTCTTCCTCACCAGTCCTGAATAGAACCACAGACCCAGCGTGTATACGTCGTACACAGGAACTCCCACTCTTTTCTGAATTGCAGCCGCATATGGTGGCATCTGGGTGCACTCCAATACCACGGCGCCAGCTTCTTTTCCTTCTTCCCTGATACTCTCTACAAGCCTTACCGCCGAATCAACCATTTCCCGCTCCATTTCCGTGCTATCGTACTTCACACCATCCTGTATAACTTTCCGTGTGTGGCCAGTCGCTGGCAATCCGTGGATCCGGATCGTTGCAGGATCAACACCAACTTCTCGCAGGTGTGTCTCGCCGAGTCGCTCCCCGTCATACGTTAAAACACCGATAATCTTCTGCGGGCCCAGAAATGCTCGAATGCTTGGGATTTGCACCAGCGCGCTTGTTGCAATCGGGATGCCAATTCGCTCGCTCAGCTGCCTTTGCGCCATTGCCAGGAATCCACAGCTCGTGATGATGCCAACACAGCCTTTCTCAGCCAGCTTCTTCCCGGAAGCGACGAAGCGATTGATGAATTCGGCGTCGTAGGTCTCCTTTGAGACTATCTGCTTTTCTTGGGAGCCTGGGACGAGTTCGTGAAGCAAAGGAAAGGGCCAAGTGCGTGGGTTGTACGGATCACCCGGGGGGCGGTGAATGTTGACTTCAACGGCAAGGAAGCCGAGAGGCGGGAGGTCTGAGGAAGACATTACGGACATTCAAAATGGAGTTTTTCGTAAACGAGGTTAGGTTTGGTAACTTCCCCATTCAAAATACCGACAAACTGCGGCTCGAAGGTCGAGAGATGATTTTCTGGACAACAGGATTACATGTCTTTCCCAAAATCCGTTCATCCCCTCACTTGTCTTGTTGGGAAAGCGCAATCACCCAACACTGAGGGCTTATGTTGTGATGTCGTATGACGTAGGCCAGCTCGGATTCCCCCGAGCTTTCGGGAAGATGGACCCTGTAGCCGTACCAACCCCACCTTTGGAGCTCGGGAGAATCCATAAACTCCACCCCGCTGCATCTCCAAGTCTAATTCGAAAACTGGAGATGCATGTTGTTTAGATTAAAGATAACGTCTTGAGTCCGAGTCACTCTTCGCAACTTACCGTGCTGCAATCTGTTGATGCAAACCAGGCTGTTTCCAGTAACACCACTGCCACCCCGTTGATCACGTGATTGGCCTGCACAGCTCCAAAAGACTTCTCATTCCTTTTCCAACGAGTTCGGTGCACATTTCAGCTATTCTGCTGCTTGCCTACGCTCAAACGAACCCCAAGTCAACACCATGGGCTCAATCGCAGACCGAAAGCCGCACGTCGTGTGCCTCGGCACGCCCGCTTTCGCCGGCGAAGACTACCTCGCCTCGTTTGCTCAGAGCTTCCAATACTCTGTCTTACCAGCTGCCAATCGCGCCGAAACGATCGCGGGCCTCCCAGACTTGATATCGCGGAATGGCCCTATCGACGCGTTCATCATCCGCATGGGCACGCCACCCTACGAGCCATTCGACGAAGAGCTCCTGTCCGCCCTCGCGCCTAGCTGCAAGATTATCACGTCGGCGAGCGCCGGGTACAATGAGTTCGACGTGGACTGGATGAGCCGCCAGGGCATTGTGTTCTGCAATTCCGTCAACGCGGTTGCCGAGGCGACGGCCGATATGGCCGTCTTCCTACTGCTGGCGACGCTGAGGAATACTAGCAAGGCAGAGAAGAGCGCGAAAGCGGGGAAGTGGAGAGGTGGGCCCAATGGTGGATTGATCCCGGCGAGGGATCCGGCGGGCTTGACGCTGGGGATCGTGGGCATGGGTGCGATTGGTAAGGTGAGTTTGAAGGGATGAGGCTTTTCCTGAGTGTGAGGCTGATGGAATGAAACAGCATCTTGCAAGGAAGGCGGCCGTGTTCAATTTGAAGATCAAGTACTACAACCGCCGCCAACTGCCTACCTCTGAAGAGGAGAAGTACAACGCCACGTACTGCGGCTCGCTACACGAGCTCCTGGCATCCTCGGACATTGTTTCTCTCAACTGCCCGCTGAATGAGAAGACGACGAACCTCATTAGCACGGCTGAGTTCGACGCAATGAAACATGGCGCGTTCTTGATCAACACTGCTCGCGGTGCTGTGATTGACGAAGCAGCGCTGAAGGTGGCTCTTGGGAACGGTAAAGTTGCTCGAGCAGGGCTGGACGTTTTATGCAACGAGCCGAACGTGGATCCGTGGTTCTTCGGGCAGGAAAACGTGATACTGCAACCTCACCTAGGAGGTTTGACAGATATCGCGTATCAAAAGGCAGAAAGGGAGTGTTTTGAGAATATCAGGGCGTATTTCGAGACGGGAAATGCCAATTCGCCAGTGAACGCCGACCGCTTGGAGAAACGACAAGTATAGAGAAGGGATCATCATCAATTAAAATCACTGGACCTTGCACATTCCCACCAAATGCTCAATATCCAAATTCTTTCAAGTTATACGAACTCATAGTCTCGCTGTGGCCGTTCCGTTCAGATCCGCATCGCTAGTCAAGGGCACGTTCCCCAGAGCTCTCGCTCCTTGCTTACCTTCCATCAGTATGTTCACTGGCTTCTGTTCTCCAAGAGTTCTCCATTTCCAAGCTTTTACCTGAGGTCTCTCCATCCCAGTATTCTCGATGATATCAACGACCCAGTTGCCGATGACAGGTAGATACTTGAACGCATGCCCACTGCCGCCCGTAGCAACCATCAAATTCTTCTGGCCGGGAACGTAGTCTATGACAAGGTGGTTGTCAAACGAATCCGTATACCAGCACACGCGCGTCGTCGCCACTTTGATACCTTCCTCTGCCAAGTCCGGCAGGTACTCGTCCACGAAGTCGCGGATGACTTTCATGGCCTGCTTGGGTATCTGGGTGAGCTTATCACCCTCGCTCCACCTCGTGATTGGAGTGCTCCTATCCCTCCCATCATGCTGAGTAGTCGGGTTGGTGTACTTGGTGCCTCGATATCCGATCTTCAAGTAACCCCGCTCATCGCGTGCGAAGCCGTACAGCCCTCCCTCGGCGCCGTCGCGCATTTTGTACAACCACGTCGGAAACCTGTCAGGCGCGAAGCGGTCCCACAGCTTCGACTCTCGCGGTATCTTGAACAGCACGACTGAGCCGGCGGTCGCTTCACAGAGACCATCCAGTTCCGGGACGAGACCCGGCGTCCAGCCGCCACAGGCCATGATGACGAGGGCAGCAGGGTGCTCTTTCCCATCCTTCGTGACGATGCCAGTCACGTCCCCAGTCGCAGCCGTCACGAAGCCGGCGAATTCGCCTTTCCTCGGGCCAAAAATAGATCGTGCGCCGTACCTGCGGGATTTGTGCAGCGCGACTCTGCATGCCTTGTCCGCGACGGCGACGCCGCCGGTTGAATCCAGGACTCCGGTATTGGACTTTCCTCGTCTCGCCCGCTCAAACGGATCCATCGCGGCTGCCAGGCCCCTCGCTTGCGCGATAGCGATGCAGCGCGGGTCAGTGGTGATGAGTTGCGTGTCTTTGTGCCCGAACTCCTCCATTGACCGTATGGTCGCCAGTTCGAATTCGGGAAGCTCATTCCCGTCTACCATGTTCAAGTTTCCGGTGTTATAGAACACTCGGTCTTCGGTCGACAGGCCTGGCGGCAGGTCCACACCCCTGGCAAGCTCGTCGTTCCACTGTTTCCACTCCTCGATGGCCTCAAAGGTCAGCTCTTGGTATTCTACCTGGCTGCCGTACGCTGAGCGAATGATTTTGTTGATGTCGGCAGAAGCCGCATCGCAGCCGTTCAGATATGAGTAGAGCGTGGTGTCGTACGGCTGCTTGTCGAAGATGGTGACACTTTTGTAGCCTCGGCGTGCGAGATGAATTGCTGTGCTGAGACCGAAGATTCCCGCTCCAATAATGATGATGGGTGCGTGTTTGCTGGGGGGAATGCGTGCCATGATTTGAGGGGACTTCTCAAGTCAGCCACTAACTCTTTAGTTTGCTGTCGCTGCTTTTTGGAAGCTGAATGAATTTTCCCGTGTGCACAAAAAATAGAACAAGTTAGACTTCGGCCTAAGTACTATAAAAGGAGATGGTTTGTGTAGAGCATTAGCGATGGGAGGCGAAGCCGAATATACACGCCACAATACGGAGAGGATACGGGCTTTCCGATAAGGAGGCCAACATGGCGGAGTTCGGGCTGTCCCTGTAGTGCAAATGGTGGGGTTCGGCTTCTCCCGACTCCGGCCGTTCATGGATGCGATAGGCCGTTCACATGACGCGTTATCAGCCCCTCGCACATGGAAATCTTTGCAAGGATGCAAGAAGACTATCTCGACGACATATCCGCAGGGATATGATGAAAGCTACTATATCTCCGAGAACCCGGAAATGATTTCGTTCTTCTCCACTTCGCATCGACACCACCTCCAGCGGCGGACCTCACCAGCATAGGGGCAGACATGAAAATTCTATCTGACTCAACTCTAGCGAAATATGTTCGTGTCATTAGGAGCTCTCCGCGGGAGCTCATTTGCAACCGGCGACTCCTGGTAACGGCGGCGCTGTACGCAATGTCCGGTATACCCATCAGTATGCCTTCCTCTCGTATCTGGTTCATATGGTTCACGTAGCTGACTCTGCTTTAGCATGGGATCAGGGCTCATCTTCGATCGTCCCATCACTTCCGGGATTTCAGCATGCATTTGGCATCTCCTCTGGAGCCAACCCGTCCGAAATCGGGAATTTCATCTCCTTTGTCTACCTGACCGCGGGCGTGGGATCCGGCCTGTCATTCTTCATAAACGATCGCATCGGTCGTCTCTGGTCCCTTCGCTTGTATATGGCCATCTGGATCGTCGGCCAACTTATCGCAACCTTTTCCTATGGTCATCTCGGCGCACTTTATACTGCACGTTTCGTATCAGGACTGGGCATCGGGCCCCTGACAGTGACCGGCCCGATGTCCATCGTCGAAGTTGCACCACATGAAATACGCGGATTGCTGGCTACCTGGTTCAGCGTCGTCATGCTCCTCAGCTTGACCGTCAGCTGCTTCGTTGTTTATGCCAGCTTTTTGCATATCGCAACCAGCACACTGCAGTACCAGGTCGTCTGGTTCGTGCCCTGCATCATCATCGCCGTCATCATCGTCGCGAGCTTCTTCGTAATGTACGAGTCGCCTCGCTGGTTGATGATCAAGGGCAGAGAGGAAGAAGCACTACAGACCTTAGTCGCGCTCCGTGGGCTGCCAGCGGATCACCCTCGAGTCGCCTCGGAAATAGCAGATATCCGTGCTCAGATCGAAAGCGAGCACGGCAGATACGGTGACGCCGCCGCCGGCGGAATGACCGCAGTTCTCAGGGAAACGTTCCTTGTGCGCGCGAACCTGCGCCGCTTGCAGCAATCCTGCCTCTGCTACATCCTCGCGCAGCTATCGGGCGCCAACTCCGTGACGAGCTATCTCGTGCCCATCCTCACCATGATCGGGCAGGGCGGCAGCACCGACCGCTCCATGTTCCTGACTGGCATGTATTCGATGGCGAAGTTCTTCTACACGCTCATCGCGTCCTTCTTCTTCGTTGATGCGCTCGGCCGCCGCAAGTCACTCTTCATCGGCATCATTGTGCAGATGACCTCGGACATATACATCGGCGCGTTTCTCAAGTACAAGCAAGCCGGCGCCGTGGCATCAGGCGCGTCCGAGGCCGCCATTGCCGCCATCTACATCCACGGTTTCGGATACGCAGTGGGTAAGTCTGGGGATAGCTACGGTGCAGGAGGAAAATTCCATGCAGACGCTGATAATCTTCATTTCAGGTCTCCTCGTCCTCCCCTACATTTTTGGCGCCGAGCTGTGGCCCAACAACATTCGCTCCTTCGGCAGCGCACTTACGCAGACCTTCCACTGGCTCTTCTACTTCGGCGTTAACAAAGGCACGCCTTCGATGCTGTCTAGCATGCATAATTGGGGTACCTTTCTCTTCTTCGCTGGATGGTGCTTCGTTGCGCTCGTTTACGTCTTCTTCGCGGTGCCTGAGACGGCTGGTCTGAGTTTGGAGCAATTGGATGCACTGTTTGAAGGCCCATTTTGGCAGATGCGGAGCAAAGCGAAGGTTCAGCGGAAGCGGATGGACGTTATTGACTCACAAGAGGTAGGGGGAGTGGAGTACATCGACCAGGAATTTAGTGGAAAGACAGATGTTGTTAAGTAGGTCTAAATTCGGATAGGCAATCTATTTATTTTTCTTGCTGGATATGTAATGGAACTAGGTCATGAGAGCCCATCACCGGTACGTCCCCAGCTCCAACAGGAGGTGATTGAATGTCTAGCTGGTAAATGCAAAGTAGATTTGCGCGTGAGCTGGGACACACCTCTTCTTACGCCGCCGGCCAGACAATCTCAATAACACCCCCCTTCACCCTCGCATTAAACCATTCCAAGGACTCAATGCTCTCCGCCACCGTCTTCACTCCACCATCACACTCCAGGACCTTCGACTGCACCACTGCGGCCGTCGCCACGTACAACTCCAGCATCGCCAAGTTCCTGGCAATGCAGGCTCTCGCGCCTTTCCCGAAAGGCATGAAATCACGGTGCATGCGGTCATCGCTGCTGTTGACCCAGCGCTCAGGCAGGAAGGCGTGAGGGTTGGGGTAGACGGCTGGGTTGAGGTGGAGCTGGTAGGCGGACAGGCCGACGACCGTGGCTTCGGGCAGGTACGTGTTCCCGTGCTGGAAGCCGCCGGCGGGAACCACGCGCGGCAGCCGTGTCGAGATGGCCATGCTCAGCCGGAGCGCTTCTTTGATGACTCCGGTTAGGTATGGGAGTGACTGAATGTCTTTTGGAGAAGGTGAGATGGCGTTGGCATGGAGTTCGGCGGCGAGTTGCGCGTATCTGGTGGTGTGGTGTCAGTTTACTGTAGCCTGGGATGGGGCGACATGGGACATGAGAGGAGGATGGAGAGATGCATGGCTTACTTGTCTGGTTGTGCGACCAGGTACCAGATGATAGTCGCCAGGTTGTTGCCAGTCGAATCGGTGCCTGCGAACACAGCGTCTTTACACTCAGCGATGACTTTCTCCTTGGGGACTCCGAGAGCGAGGAGCCTCGATGGGTAGCTGTCGTCGCCCTTGTTGTCTTCAAGTAGGGTGACTTTCTCCTCAATGGTCCGCTTGAGGTAGCTGTCAACGATTTCTGTTGACTTGGTTGTTTTGGCGTCTGGTGCGATGACATCCATAACCCGCTCAATGAGATGCATTTTCGATTGGGACAGATGAAAGAAGCGGCTCATGCTGACAAAGTAATCCACGAATGGCGAGGCTGACATTTCCCCTTGCTCCTCCAGGCCGTTGTAAGGGGCGCGAAGAATGTAGCTGGACACGGCGTCGATGGCTAGAAGGCTTGTTAGAAGTTTTCAAGAGAATATTCCAGCTGGGAGGGAATACAAAGAAGAGGAGGGGGCAGGGGAGGTGAGGATATAACTACATACCGTAAGATCGTGCGAGGTTCAGAATATCGACCGGCTTGTGGGTTTGCATTCCCTCAGCCATGCGTTCGACCATTCTGGTGGCACATCTCTCGATAATACCCTTGGCGGCCATGCAGGATGTGGCGGAAAACATGGGTTGAATAGACTTGAGTCTGCTGGAGCGCTTCTCCAACGACAGGGTGGTGAAGATGGTGGCATGTCCATCTATGTCGAAGGTGCTGTAATAGTCGCTCTTAATGAAGCCGCCTTTCTCCATATAAATGGGCCAAAGGGCCTCGCCGTCTGATATGTGAACATCATTGGGACCAATGCGCACGATGGGGCCGAGCTCCTCATGGAGCTTTTGAATTGCCGAGCACTGGGTGCCGGCCCAGGCATGGTAGTGCAGCCACAAAGACGTGAAGCGGCAGATCAACGGACCCGGGACGTGCCGAAGCGGGTCGCGAACAATGCGGGTGATAAAGACGAAGAGAAGCAGAGAGCCCACCAGTAGAGACGGGGCATTTCCGTACGTAATCGCGAGACTGTCAATGTAACCCATTGTTTCAGCTATTCACGGTTCGCTACTGCATTGCAAGCTGAAAGTGTTGCCGAGCTTAAATCATCTTGATTCTCGTAGGAGGTGTTGCTGACATGCAGCCGCGGTCAGCATGACTAGTGTGTTCTTTCTATCTAACCCGGATAGTGCGCCTTGTTCCGTCGATCTTGGTATTCCAACGCCGTCATGTTCTCGTACAGGGGTTCCTTGTCAGCAACGAAATGCTGCATGGGCCCCACTTGGGCGGATCGGTCTGCCTTGCAAAAGAAGACCATCGATGTTCGCTCAGGAGCAATGTCTCCTTCAACCTCTCGAGGGCTCGGCTTTTGGACACGATGCAAGCAGGCGCGCAGATGGTCGTTCGTCCAGCGCTGCATCGTCTCTGACACCAGCAAGACGATATCACTCTCAGAGGTAAATCCGACGGGCTCGAAAATGCCGGCTTCGGCCTCGCGCACTTCGTACTCGAGGCCACCAACAACACCAGGAAATACCAAGCTGATGATACCAAAGTCCTTGTGCGGCCATGCTCGCCCAATTTCTCCAGCGTCCAGGAGACGCACATCCAGCGCGGCATAGTTGTTGCTGCGCAGCGTGCTGGCCTCGTGCGTGCAACGCTCAGTGAATGCGTTGGCCGGAAGGCCCGCCGTCACGGCCAGCATCTCAAGCAGGCGGTCGCTCAGACTGGAGCACTTCTCGAACAGAGACTCCATGATGCTTTGGTGCTCAGGTAGCACGGTCTGAGGCAGCCATTTGTTCGGGAATTGCTTGTCCCGAATTGAGCCGATGTCGATGCTCTCTCGCGAGTCGCCGAACTTGGGCGCTGGCCCGCCGTTCTTGATGCTCTCCAGAAACCAAGTCTTCTCTTCACCAGCTACACTCCAGCCACGTTGTTGCGCCTGCGCCGGATCGTTGGCTATTTGCGCTTTGAGCTCTGGCGGCAAATGAAAGAACTCTTTGCACTGCAGCTTCTGTCAGCTGGTGAAGGTTGTAAGATTGCATGCCGCGTACCGATTTGAAGGCGCTGCTGATTTCACCATCCGGAATTGGTGTGTTGACGAGCTTCACCGCTCCGTTTTCTGCGAGATTGGCCAGCAGCGTTTCGCCGAACGCTTTGCGCTCCTTCTCAGTGCCCCCCTCAAGCACTCTTGCGTCAAGAATAGGAAGCGGCATTGTAGACAAACAACTTGGAATAATTCAGGAGAAATCTTCCGACTAGTTCAGCCAACCATCAATGAGCGCACGGCTTACTGGCAAGATATCTGTTCATGCTGCAGCTCGCCGGGTGCCCTGTCGGCGGGTGCTGACCTGATGACCGCTCAGCCATGACTGCCGCTGACACCACACAAACCCTTCCCAAAGTCAGCCCCAACCCGCACTGCCGCGAGTGTGAGATGATTTAGGAGAACGGAAAACCATGCCGAGTATAGGCCTTTTTGGTGTTTTCTTTTGGTAATCCGATTCCGTCTTTTCCAGGCCCCTTACCTTTATGCGCCTTCCGTTCTCGCTTAGCAGCACGAAACAGGTTGTGAGACTATCGAGGGTACACTTGTCCACAATGCCTATGTAAAAGCTTGCATCCTTAGCCTTTAAGCATCGTCAATGGCTAAATGTAATTGTAGGCTCAAGCAACCCTCAGAAAAGTATGATGCGTTCCGGCCCATCAAGCTTTCGGATCGTCAGTGGCCATCGCAAAGCATCACCAAGGCGCCAAGATGGCTTGCAACAGACTTGAGAGATGGAAACCAAAGCCTTGAACACCCCATGGTGAGATTGACTTCACACCATAATGTTGAGGAGTGCTCACATGGCCCACAGACAATCAGCCAAAAGTGGAAATACTTCGAGATGCTCGTTCGTATGGGCTTCAAGGAAATTGACATTTCCTTCCCCAGCGCCTCAGACACAGAGTTTGACTTCACGCGGAAAATCGTCGAGACACCAGAAATGGTACCGGACGACGTGTGGCTTCAAGTACTCTCCCCCTGCAGGAAGGAGCACATCCGCCGGACGGTTGATAGCGTAAGTGGGGCCAAGAACGCTATCCTCAGCCTATACATCGCTGCCAGTGACAACTTTCTCGAGACCATCTTCGGGCTTTCACAGCAACAAGTGCTGGAACAGGCTGTTGAAAGCGTTGCCTACGCCCGCTCCATCACCAAGGACGACCCGCGGCAGAAGAACACCAGGTGGAACCTCATGTTCAGCCCCGAAGCCTTTTCAGACACAGATCCAGAGTATAGCGTGCGGCTATGCGAAGCCGTGAAAGAGGCCTGGGGCCCGACAGTAGAGGACCCTATGATTCTGAACCTTCCAGCAACTGTCGAGATGGCCAGCCCCAACGTCTTCGCAGACCAGGTAGAGATCTTCTGCAGGTCGATTACCGATAAGGACAAAGTTATTGTCTCTTTACACCCCCACAACGACCGCGGCTGTGCGGTAGCAGCTTCAGAGCTCGGCATCATGGCCGGCGCCCGCCGAGTCGAAGGCTGCCTCTTCGGCAACGGCGAGCGGACAGGAAACGTCGACCTCGTGACACTAGCGCTCAACCTATACACACAGGGCATCGATCCTGGAATCGACCTCTCCAACTTGAAATCGATCAAGGCAGTCTTCGAGGAGTGCACGCAGATGAAGATTCCCGCGCGCATGCCCTACAGCGGTGACGCCGTCTTCATCGCGTACAGCGGCTCACACCAGGACGCCATCAACAAAGCCTTCAACAGGATGAAGAAGAGCCAGCAGCCGCGCTGGAAGGTGCCGTACCTGGCCATCGACCCGAAGGACATCGGCGCCACCTACGAATCCGTCATCCGCGTCAACTCGCAGAGCGGCAAGGGCGGCGTGGCGTGGACGTTGAGCCGGCACCTCCAGATCGACATCGACCTCCCCAAGGGCTTGCAGCTGGCTTTCTCGAAGACGGTCAAGTCGCTATCGGAGAGTCTAGCGCGCACGCTCAGCCCGTCGGAGATCTCAGACCTTTTTCTGCAGACGTATCATGTGCTCTCCAAGGATCCGAGGATCTGTAGTGCTGGTGCTTTGAGTACGTCAGCAGCTGGGAAGAAGGTGGATGCGACGGTTTTTATTAGCGGCGAGATACATCGACTTTCGGGCAGTGGGAGAGACGTGCTTGAAGCCGCTGAAAACGCAATTGCCAATGGCATTGAGGGTGGTGGTATGCGTTTCGAATTGCACCATCGCACTCTTGTCGCCGGCAATGGCGCTATTCGTGGTGTTGCGATTGTTGAGGCTGTTGATGCAACTGGAAAGAGCTCGTGGGGTGCCAACATGTCGGACAATCTTGATGAGAGGTACTTGTTGGCATGTTTGGGGGCAGCCTTGGTAAGTGACCTGAGATGATTGTGGTTGTGTCAGACCCCTCATGAGTACTTTGTGCTAATTGCTTTCTTTGAAATAACAGGGACTGGTGAGCAAGCCTCTCGTGAACGAGAAGGTGTCAGATGCAATCGGGCGAGATTTAGGTTTGTTGAATGGTCTACGTCGCGCGAAAAAGATGCAGCTTTTGGCCTCAAGCGAGGCTTGACGGACATGATGGATAATTTCGTTTAATACCTACAGTGCAGTGCGCCGAAAATTGCTCGCGGTTTCTTTTATTTCCTTGTGTCTTCACACTTTCAGATATACTACGACTAAGGAGTCATGTTGAATCAATTTGATTAGTTCTCATCTTGTAACAGACTGTCATTACTTTCAGATGTCGCTAAAGAAGGCGTGGCCTCAGTAATGGCTGTAAGCGTTCTGATTTGCATACTTGCAATGTCTTGAGATGAATTACCGAAATAATCAGCCACAAACTTCTTTATTGAAAATGTTTGCCGGGTTGTGCGATTGAAAAAATAATTCAGCGAAAGAGTTCAATTTATAGAGAAATATTCTACTATCCACCGGAGGTTACAATTTATTTAACAAGTCCACACGAAAATAAATTGAAGAAGGTGCGTAAGATGGTCCGTAAGGTATCTACGGTACAACGTAGAATATATGCGCTGCTACAGCAAACAGAGAACAACAACGAACTAAGAGAGGCGAACAGCATGAAATCAACCAGACACTCTGTCATAGATAAATTCATTGGAAATGCAACCGAAGTCTATAACACGCCTTCTATTTGCACAACCGGGATACCTTCCACTGCGCACTCGGACTTCTGCCAAATTCTATCTCTCATGCACCTCCCCTTCTCAGAAATCTCCACCAATTCAAAGCTCAGTCTTCGTGAGGGGATCTTTGTTTGCAGGAACAGAGTTCAGCCCCTGCTTGACCATATGAGTTATAATCTCATAGCCAAGCGCCGCAGCCACGAAGGCTGTGTCGGCACCAGGGGTGTCGTATGCAGGAGCAACTTCGACGATGTCGGCACCCACGATGTCCAGATCGCGAAGACCCCTCAGAATCCTGATCATCTCGCGAGTCGACCATCCACCAGGCTCCGGAGCGCCAGTGCCAGGGGCAAAAGCCGGGTCGAGAACATCGATATCAATGCTCAAGTAGACCTTGGCGTTCTTCGGAATCTTCGAAGTGATGGCATCAACGATGCCCGCCACGCCCACATCATCCACCGCATCGGCAGGAATCCGCAGGAAGCCCATGGCGTCGTCGGACTCGTAGTCGATGTCAGAGCCACCAGTGAGACGCGTGTTGATGCCAGCATGCACGCACGACGAGTTGTGCAGCAGCCCCTCATTACTGGCCTGCCAGAAGACGGAGCCGTGATTGAACGTGGCCTGCTCGCTCGGCCACGCGCTGGGATAGCTGTTCGGATGCAGCGTGTCGAGGTGGCTGTCGAAGTGCAGCAGCACCATCGGCTCGTTATACACGGCCTTGAGCGCGCGCAGCGCCGGCAGCGCGACGAGATGATCGCCGCCCAGCACCAGCAGCTTCGGCTTCATCATCGGCGGCGCGCCCGACACCGGGTCGCCCGGGTACGCCGCGCGGCGCGTGCCCAGCTCCGTCAGCGCCTGCGTCATCTGCTCCATCGCCACGGCGTTGTCGAACGGCGTCACGGGCACGTCGCCGCAGTCGATGATCTTGGCCCACGACGTGTACGGGTTGACGGCGGCCTGCGCGTGGAAGCCCCGGCTGATGATGTGTCGGCCCGAGGCGGCGCGGATGGCGCGCGGACCCATGCGGGCGCCGGGCCGGTAGCTGACGGCCGTGTCAAAGGGGACGCCGATGATGCCGATGTCGAAACTTTCTTCTGGGTGCGTGAGGCACTTGACATGCGGGACGTGGCCGAAGGTCGAGATGCCCGAGAAGGCCCACTGCCGAGGATGTTAGTGGATGCATTGCGGAAGGGGAAAGGATGCTCACGTTGTCGCCCCATTTTCTCTCCAGTTCGGCAAGGTGCTCTGGGTCTTCGTGCAGTGGCCTTTGTTGTGTTGATTGGAAAGCCAATGCTGGCGAGAGCAGGGCAAAGAGAACGTCAGTTCGCATGGCGCTGGTGATTGGAAGGGTCTCTGTTGTGGATTTCTTGAGATTGGCGGATCCAAATCACCTCGAGCATGTGCCGCCCAAATAGTTACAAAGTTCTGTTATCTTTCCACTTTTGCAAGCAGACGATAAGGAGGCACCACAGTGCTGACAATAAATTGTATGCGCACCTCGGGATGCGTTACAGAGAGGAGCTTGTTCCTCGTTGTCCTCTCGAATATTCCAATTCCCCGTGGAGGAGAATGCAATCCTGCACTGGAAGAGCTTCACTACAGCAGTATACTGAATTGGGTTGGTTTCGCTCCGAATTGGTGGCTCATCGCACGCAATCCGGTTCTGGTGATCTGGTTCGGCCGCTGGTGGCCTACCTGGAGACAGCTGACAGGAGCATCGATGATGCGCTGACTTGCTGACCAGCTGACACTCTAATCTGATGACTGCCTGACTCGCGTGACAATACTGCCTTACTGCAGAACGACCAAATCCATGCGAGCCGTCAAGGTATTTGCATATTTGCCACCTGTCACGCTGCTGACTTGCACTGACGCTCTGGCAGCCTGTTGGCTCTGACAGCTCATGTTGCGTGCTTCTGCTTTACGATTGTCACAACGGGCTTAGCACATGAAAAAGAGCTTTCGCTTGCCGCAAGCCCCCGGCATCGTATCACGCCGAATCATCTATTTCCAACTTCAGTAATTTTGCAACACCACCACCACAATGGCCACCACTGCGTTCCCTCAAGAGTGCGACATTGTCGCCACGCTCTCTCCCAAGGACGGCAAGCTCGACAGGGTAATACTTTCTGAGTTTTGAGCAGTCAAAATACACAAAGTTGCTAATTTTCATTTTGCGCAGGTCGTCGAACTTCTCACCGAGTTGACCTCGTCCGTTCAGAAGAATGAGCCCGGTGTCTTCAGCTTCCACCTCTACAAGGATTTCGACGCCGAGACTGGAAAGGAGCAGCTTGTCCTTGTTGAAAAGTATGTGAAAGCCAATTAAATATCTTTTATCCGAGGATTGCTAACTCATTTGCATCAGGTATGCCGACAAGGCGGCTTATGATCTGCACGCAGAGTTGCCCGAGTTTCAGGCAATGCACAAGAAGTTCAGGGAGGAAGAATTGATGGAACGTCCGATTGTTATTAAGAGCGTGAAGCCGCTTGTCGGGTTTTATAGAGACTAGAGCATCTTCCCTATAAGAAAATGATAGCGCAATGACCACCAAGTAGACTACCCTCGTCAATGAAAGGGCATGTGAATTTTCGCAGTATCAATGCTTGCAAATGTGATTGTAGCCTCTGAGTGGTCGTGGCGAGCCTTGATCTTCGAACAGACGTGCTTATTCGTGAAGACGAGAATATAATTTCCAGACTGAGTATCGGTGTCGCGAAATGGTTTGCATATTGGCCATGTGCATTCAAATTGGCGTGGCAAACACGATTCCGGCCGAATTGTGGGCCAGGATGACACCTTGGCTCGCTGACGTCTACCCCGCCTGCCCCGCCCTAAGACATGCATTCAACATTTAAACATTCCCAACTGCAAAGATCCTGAACAACACATCTCTCTCAAAGAAACACTTTCTCAAACGGGAAAACAACCGTATTCATCACAATGGCAACGACCGCCACCACCACTCCTTCCTTCCTCGGCAATCCGATGGAAATCTGCCTCGTCACGCGCGACTACAAACGAACCATCAGCGGCCTGCACGCGCTGGGCATTGGCCCCTGGCGCTGCTACTCTTTTACTCCATCCAACACAACCAACCAGACGTACCGTGGGCAAGCTTCAGACTTCACGCTGCGGGTCTGCTTCGCTGAGCTGTCACCAACGATGGTGTACGAGGTCATCCAGCCGGTCAGCGGCCCCAACATCTTCCAAGAGTTCCTCGACCAGCATGGCGAGGGCGTTCATCATATCGCGTATGATATGAATGGGATCCCGTTCGAGGAGAGAGTCAAGGAGTTTGAGAAGAGGGGATTTGTCATGTCACAGGGAGGCAGCTGGATGGGGAGGAACCATTTCGCATTCTTTGAGACGGAGGAGAAGACTGGGACGTGTTTCGAGACGTATGAGTTTCCTGCGGACTGGGACTATCCGGAGCCGGAATCGTGGTTTCCGCACCCGCCACAGTAATGTTGAGAAGAGACAGTAGGGAACTTGAGAAACAGTCATGTAACAAGGCTACCAAAATGAAAAATAGAATTCAGCATAGGCTACTATCATTTACCAGTCCAGCGTGTCTGTACTTTTGTCGTGTAATGCCCAAAGCTCCTTAGCTCGGCCTTCAATGTCATGTAGAAACTTCACACTTTCGTCAATCCAAGGAAGCTTCTCTGCCCGCTGTCTCTCGAAGTTGGAAATGTCCTTTTCCATTTCCAGTGTAGCTGAAATATCATCCGTACCTTCAATCAGTCTCCGCTTTCTATGCTTCTCGACGTCGAATGTAGCAATAACATTGCATCCCTCATTGCGGATCTCTTGCCTCACGAGATCAACGGTGATTGGCCTGGCTCGCTTAGCCTCAGCCAACACAAGTGCCATAGCATGCTTGTCAGGCAGCTTGACAGGAAGCAGACCGTTCTTGAAGGCATTGTTGTAGAAAATGTCAGCGAAACTGGGGGCAACGATGCATTGAAAACCGAAACCCTGAAGGGCCCAAACAGCGTGCTCACGAGAGCTGCCGCAGCCAAAGTTGGGACCAGCCACAAGAACAGTGGCTGACCGATACTGGTGTTGGTTGAGGACAAAGGCCGGATCCTCGTCGGTAGTGCCGGGAAGGTGGCGGAGCTGGTGGAACAGGCCGGCGCCGCTACGCTGAATGGTCTTGCAGAAGTTGACGGGGAGGATGGTGTCGGTGTCGATATTAGCGCGATCGAGGGGAGCAGGGGTGCCAGTGATGCTGGTGAATGTATTTACTCCTCCAGCATCGCTACTCGGTGGCGAGGGCAGCCCTTGAGGCTGTGGTTCATCCACCTGCTCCTCCCACCTGGATGGAGACTCCCAGTCAAGTTGGAAGGCAATGTCCCTCACTGGCTTTGCTGTTTCCTCCTCCTCTCCAGCACTGGCAGCAACAACCTCGCGCACATCACACAGCCGGCCCATAAGCGCAGCCGCCGCCGCCGAGGCCGGACTGACCAAATGCGTGCGGCCACCGGCGCCCTGCCTGTTCTCGAAATTGCGATTGCTGGTGCTGGCACAGCGCTCGCCAGGCCTCAGCGCGTCGCCATTCAGCCCGCAGCACATACTGCAGCCCGGCTCGCGCCACTCAAACCCGGCCCGCAAGAAGACCTGATCCAAGCCTTCCGCTTCCGCAGCGCGCTTGACGGCACCCGACCCAGGCACGACGAGGGCACGCCGCACATTGGGCGCAACGACAGCAGGCTGACTCCGGGCGCGCCGCAGCACGCCAGCAGCAGCACGCAGGTCCGACAGCCGCGAATTCGTGCAGGACCCGATGAACACAACATCAACAGCAAGGTCCGTCAGGCGCTTCCCAGGCTCGAGTCCCATGTACTCCAGCGCGCGCGCCGAACTGCCGTCATCAACGGCTTCTTTGGGCACGACGCCCGCGCTCACGGGCACCGCGTGCTCGGGCGACGTGCCCCACGTCACCATGGGCTCGACAGCCGCCGCATCAACGTGCACCTCGCGGTCGAACACCGCATCGTCGTCGCTCCGCAGCGTCCGCCAGTACCGACACGCATCCCGCCACGCCGCCGTGCCGGGCGCCGGACACCCCGGGCGCCACCGCAGATAGGCAATCGTGGTGGCATCCGGCGCGACGAGCCCGGTCCGCGCGCCGGCCTCGATGGCCATGTTGCACAGCGCCATGCGCTGCTCCATATCCAGCGCCGCCACACCCTCACCCGCGAACTCGAGCGCGGCGCCCGTCCCGCCCGCCGTGCCGCCGAGGGCGCGGATGGCGGCGAGGGCGAGGTCCTTGGCCGCGACGTGCGGGCGGAGCCTGTTCGCGACGTTGATGCGGATGGTGCGGGATTTGGTGGCCAAAAGCGTCTGCGTCGCGAGGACGTGCTGGACTTCGGACGTGCCGATGCCGAAGGCCAGCGCGCCGAAGGCGCCGTGCGTGCTGGTGTGGCTGTCGCCGCAGACGAGCGTGAGCCCCGGCTGCGTGAAGCCGAGTTCGGGCCCGATGACGTGCACGATGCCTTGACGGGCGGAGGAGAGCGGGAGGTGCGCGATGCGGTAGTGCCGCGCGTTGCGGGAGAGCGTCAGGCATTGCGTCAGCGAGTCGGCGTCTTGGATGTAGGATGCCGTGCTGGTGCAGCCGCTTCGGGGCGATGTGGGGACCGTCTGGTGCGCATGTTAGTTGGCTGGAAGTGTTGGTGGAGTTTCTTTTTTTGGCAATTTACATACGTGATCGGTTGTGGCCAGGCTGAGGTCTGGTCGGCGCACGGCGCGATTCTTCGCTCGGAGACCATCAAATGCTTGCTAATGTCTCTCAGTCACTTTTTCCACACGTAATTTGGAGCTTTCGACGAGTACCGGCGAAGTGCATTCGTAGATGAGATGCCTGTCTGGAGTGCTGGTCAGCAACGCCGCACCATCTCTCGCTTTGTTCCTACCCACCGATGTACAGCAGATACTGCCCGTCCTCCTGCTGACAAACCACATGCTGCTCGAACAGCTTTTCGTAAAGCGTTTTCGCCATTATTTCTTTCGCAATGAATCTTTTGCAATGCCGCTCGATAAGAATGATAGCAAACTTTCTTGTGTGTAGCCTCTTTCCGGATGATGACTACTGGTGTGGCTGTCAGCATAAGCGTCTGACACTACCTCCCAGCAACCATTGCAGGGCCTAAGGATCACGAATTGGCAGAAGATACATATTTGATATCTTATCGACACCACTTAGATCGAATCAACAGAGAAAAGGAAAAGCAGAAAACAATATGCCAGCCTCAGTAGCCCTCGACGCTTCCAAGTTCACCTCCGGCTCGTCCGAAGAGCGGGCAGCCTACGCACGGGATTTGCTCGTCCAACTGGGCAGCAATGGATACGTGCGCTTGAAGAATCATGGCATCTCATCAGAGCTGGTTGACAGCTGTTTTGGTTGGGTGCGTCTGCGAGCCAGCCACAGGTCTTTCTATTGCAATGCTGATCTCCCGTCTTTGAATAGAGTAAACGCTTCTTCGACCTACCTCTCGAGGAAAAGGTCAAAACTTTAAACCCTCCCGGCCCGAATCCCCAGCGGGGGTGGAGTACTCTTGGAGCAGAGAAAACATCAACCCTCTACGGAAAGTTGATGGGACACGATGTACCCGATGATCTGAAGGACGCAAGAGTAAGCCACTACATGTACACGACCACAGTATTACTCAATCTGACTTGTGTTCCCCCGCAGGAGCATTTTGACTTCGGTACCCCTGGTGACGACCTGTTCCCCAGCCGTTGGCCCACCTCCTCCACACTACCCGGCTTCCAGCCCTTCCTGGAAGACTTCTTCCACCAGTGCGAGCAGGTCAGCCTCGACATCCTACACGCGCTCGAGCTGGCCCTGGACCTGCCTCCTGCCACATTCCGCCAGCAGTGCATGCCCAACGCCAGCGAGTTCCGCCTGAACCACTACCCGGCCATCTCGGCGAAAGATCTCAACAGCGACAAGGTCGAGCGCATCTGGCCGCACTTCGACCTCGGCGTCATCACCCTCCTCTTCACCGACACCGTCGGCGGCCTCGAATTCCAGGACCGCGCCAACCCGGACAAGTTCGTGCTCGTTGATCCTGCAAACAAGACCGAGATGGTCGTCAACATCTCCGAGACCCTGCAGCGCTGGACCGCTGGCGCACTGCCTGCAGGCTTGCACCGCGTCACTGCTCCCAAGGCTGTGGGCGGCGAGGATGACGAGGATGCTGTTGTACCTGAGAGGTATTCGATAGCGTACTTTTGCAAGGCGGCGAGAGAAGCACGTGTTTCCCCATTGGAACCATTCCGCGCTGCCGATGCTGCGGCTGAGGAAGCTGATGGGATGACGGCATTGGAGTATCAGCAGAAGCGCCTCCTGACTGCATACTAGACCAATTTTCCTTGGAGATTTCCTTGATATTCGCACACTAGTTACACTACTTCGAGCCCATCATATCTCGCTCAAGACAAAAGAAAGGCTGGTTTTTTGTTTTTCGTGAAGGAGGGAGGGAGGTCATTTTCATGAGCTTTGCATACAGAAAATGAAAACTCAGAGAGAGACTCAACCAAAGAAAAATCCTATTGTTCGTCACATGCTTCGGTAATTGGTCAGAAATTGTTTCACCAAAAATGAGGGCGAACCGGGCGAATTCCGGAAACGTTCTTTGGGCGTGGTTTTCGTGTAAGCACATGGACGATTTAGCGCCCGAAAACAGGCTTACCGAAGACCCCTGCAACAGCGATCTCCCAAGCTGCATGTCATCAACGACAATCAACTCGTATATCAACTCTGGGGTCCCAGCCAACTTCAATTCCCTCATCCTTCAATTGAGTTCCAAATAGCCCATTATGACGATGCGAGACGAATACCCCATCCACACGCTCGGCTTAATCGGCTGCGGTAAACAATCTCTCCCTCGCCTACATCCTACCCGTTTTCACCACACAACAAAAACTAACACCAAACACCAGGCAAACTCGGCAGCGCCCTCCTCCAAGGCCTCCTCCTGGCGCCACCACCCCCGACCCTCCAGCACATCCACATCACCGTCCGCACCCCCTCCAGCGCCGCGCACATCCACTCCACATTCCTCTCTTCTCCTTCCACCACCACGCCCATCCCCGTCACCCTCAACACCGCCGACCCCCTCACCACCTGCCTCGCCGCCGACGCCGTCATCCTCGCCTGCAAACCCACCCAGCACGCCGCCATCCTCGGCACCCCGGGCATCGCCGCCGCGCTGGCCGGCAAGCCGCTGATCTCGCTGCTCGGCGGCGTGACGGAGGAGCAGTTGGCGGCGAGTCTTGCGCTTTCTCCTCCTCTTTCTTCTCCGTCTTCTTCTTCTTCTGCTTCTTCCCCGCCCAGCGCTGCAGCCATCATCGTCCGCGCCATGCCCAACGCCGCCGCCGCCGTGCGCCGCAGCACCACGCTACTCGCCTCGTCCGCCTTCGCGCCCGCGCCCGCAGCCAGTGGGAACGGCGGCACCGCCATGATGAAAGACGCCATCGTCCGCCTCTTCGCCACCCTCGGCAGCAGCACCGCGCCGCGCGTCGTCTCGCCCTCGACGCTCGAAGCCGCCGCCGTCGTCGCTGCGTCTGGCCCCGCGTTCTTCGCGCGCGTGGTCGGCGCCGTGGCCGACGAACTTCACGGCCTTCTGTTGGCGGAGCAGACGGGCGGCGCCGAGGACGCGAACGAAGCGGAGCTCGCGCTGCAGCTGGCGGCGGGCGCGATGGGCGGGGCGGCGGCGCTGGTGGAGCGCGGCGGGTGGAGCGCCGAGGAGGTGGAGCGGCGGGTGGCGTCGGTTGGGGGGTCGACGGAGAAGGGGCTGGGGGTGTTGGGCGAGAGGGGGGTGGGCGAGGCGATGGGGGAGGCGGTGAGGGTTACGTTTGAGGCGGCGAGGGGGTTGGGGGGTAGTGGTGGGGGTGTGGAGGGGAGGAGTGAGGTGGTGGTGGATGAGGTGATGGAGATGCCGGCGGATGGGATGATGAAGGCGGTTGTGCTGAAGAAGGAGAGGCAGGTGGTGTTGGAGCGCAGGCCGATTCCGGTTATTGAGGGCCCGGGGGAGGTGCTGGTTAAAGTCGAGTACAGTGGGCTGTGTGGCAGGTACGTGGACGGCGACACATATTGCCTCACATTTACTGACTACATCCTTTGGATTGCAGCGATCTTCATCTGTATCGGGGGACTGAGGATTGCGGTTCGGATTTCATTTTGGGACACGAGTTCACCGGCCGCGTTGTGCAGGCGGGGAAGGATGTGAAAAAGGTTGCTATGGGCGATCGCGTCGTGGCTGCGTTTACAACGAGCTGGTAAGTGACATCTCCTACCTTTGACTGTTGTAATAGAGTCTCACAGATTTTCGATTCTCGCAGTGCGCAATGCTTCTACTGCAAAGCAGGTCTGTCAGCCAGGTGCACTTCTTGCATGGTCTTCGGAACTCCCAAGCTCGGAGGAGCCCAATCTCAATATGGTATTAAACAAAAGACGACGAGAACTTAAAGACATCATCACTAACAAATACAATTAGTTCGGGTTCCTCTTGCGGATACAACTTTGACCAAGGCACCTGTAAATGTCCATCCACGAAATCTCATTTTGATGGCAGATATTTTTCCAGTAAGTTATCCTGTCTCAGCAACAAACATACAAAAGCTAACCAATTCATAGACCGGAGTGAGTAAAGCAACATTCCCCACATTCCTAACTGCACTTTAACGATGCTGATGCTGAAATTAATAGTTCTTCGCCGCCCGCAACGCCTTCTCCCGCCTCACTCGCCAGCAAGCTCGCACTGCCACCGTCGCCGTCATAGGCTGTGGCCCTGTCGGCCTGTGTGCCCTTGCGGCAACGACCTCAACGCACCAGCCCGCGCATCTCCTCGCCATCGATGCCGTCCCCTCTCGCCTCCAGAATGCCGCCTCCCTTGGCGCTGAGCCTTTTAACTACCAGATACAGCGTCAAGAGCTCGACTCTCGCATCCGGGAGCTGACCCAAGGCCGCGGTGTCGACGTCGTACTCGAGCTTGTGGGCGCCAAGGCGGCTTTAGGAATGGCATTTGATCTTGTCAGGCCTGGTGGAACCATCAGCTCTGTTGGGGTACACAGTAGCGAGTTCCCTTTCACGGCCACGCAGGGTAAGCATTTGGTATTCCCATCGTCGATAGAGGACAATGATGAGCTAACATAAAGTGAAGCATACGACAAGAATGTGACACTTCATATGGGGAGGTGTCCTGTTGCAAGCGTTTTCCCAGAGGCGCTGGAGTGTCTCGAGAAGGTGCAGGAAAAGCTGGGCTGCTTGACGGAGACGGTTGTGCCGCTGTCTGAGGCAGTCGCATACTATGACGTTTTCAATAGGATGGAGGTACAGAAGGTCATCTTTGATGCGGAAAAGTAGGTGTTTGTAGATAGGCCCTCGGTGTGGGCACCGCCCATGTGCTGGCGAATTGGTTTTCGTATGGATTAATAAAAGCTGGTTATTTAAACTGCAAGAGAACGGTATGTGCAATTTGATTTGAAGGCCGAACAGAGGATTGGACATTTATTTATCAAACTCTAGTAATAGTAGTAAGCTGGAATGTATTCCAAAGAATTAACGTGTAACACTCTCAACTTCTCTATATTATCTTCGCTCTGTATTTTGTGTTGGTTTTGGGACAGCTTAGATTCGGCACCTTATACACGATCATGATAATTGGTTGAAAAACTATAAAATTATATTGAACAGTGAAAATACATGCATTAAACACCACTACTTCGTATAATATAATAAAGAGACGATTTACTTAAATACACAAATAACTGTAATTATTTACCGAAGGTTGATGAATAGATGTCATTATAGTGGTGAGATAAACAAAGGATTTGCCTTGGTGTTGAGGAAAAATCGACAAAACACGGCAAATGCATTCGACAAGAACAACAACTGATAAGGTTTGACAAATAAATTTCGGCTAGCACTACAAAACGTTTCATAGAAATGCTGGCTATGTCTACCATAAAAAATAGAGCCAATCTTTCCAAGCAAACCATCACTGCATCATCCATTCTTCCTTCCCGGAACATCAGGCTACCAAGAATCATAATGTTAGCAACCATTCATCACCCTCAGCGGAAGGAGCAAAGACTCACCTTGAAGAACTTCTGCCGATTCGCCACCTTCTCCGTCGCCCACCGCTGCGCCGCCCGCGCCACGGCCTCGCGCTTCATCATCTTCTTCTCGACGGCCATCAGCGCCCTCCTCTGCTGCTCCGGCACGCCCACCAAGCCCATCTCCCCCCGCACCGCAACACGGCGATCCATGCTCGGCGGTTGCGGCCGGGCATCCGCCTCCCCTCCGTCCGCATCCGCCGCCGCGTCGTGCTCACTGTCGGCGATGGCCTTGCGGCGCTTGGCCGCCTGCACGCGCGCGCCCACGAGGCCGTGCCTGTTGTGCACACTCTCAGCGTGGTGGCGCGAGCCGACGATAGCGCCGGACGGCAGACGCATCTCAGTGTCGGAGACATTCACGCTGCTGAGAACGGAGGCGGCGGCCGCCGCACCACCACCGCCCGCTCCCTCGCCTTCCTCGTCCTCGTCGAACTCCCAGAAATCGAGCAGTTCGGAATCGGCTGAGGCGAGGTTGATCATGCAGTGGCCCTTGTCGCGCATGTGCGTCTGGGCGGCGGCGGCGGAGGACTTGGCGGCGCCGCAGTAGAGGCACTCGTGGTAGCGGAAGACGATGGCGGCGAGGTAGAGGAGGAAGGTTTCGAGGTCGATGAGGGAGTCGGGCTCGGGGATGAAGAGGCTGTGCGTGGTGGACATGTGGGAGAGGTTGGCGTCGAGGGTGGGGGAGGTGGCGTTGCAGAAGAGGCAGGTTGTTGGGGTGAGGGCTACGGGTTCTTCTTCTTCTTCGTCTTCTTCGTCGGACTCTTCGTCGAGGTCGGAAGAGGGGGGAGAGAGGTTGTAGGCATCATGGTCCTCGACTTTTGTGCCTGAGTCGTCGGACACGGATGGAGATGGAGATGGAGATTGCTCATCTCTCGCAGCTTGCTTCTGTTTGCCGTGATCCTTGGGGGATTTCCTGTTGGTGCTCTTCTTTTTGTGTGCAGATGACGCTTGCGCAGGCTGGACTATCACTTCATATTGCTGCAGCGTTATTGGCGGCAGTGAGGCCATCCGACGTTGGAGGTTGTATTGGCTGGGTACCATGCTTAGTAATCATCTGGCAACCACTTTCTCCAGCTTCAACTCACTGCCATGGGTCTCGCACGTGAACGCGCTGCTCATTGTGAGCACCGTCAAAGGCGGAAGCACAGGTACTGCAGGTGAAGGCGGAAGCCATGGTGAGTTGCGGATTGGGCAGCACTGGCGGCGAGGCTTCGAAGCACCAAAGACAGGTGGTGGGGTGGCGCGGGGAGCGGCACGGGCCGAACTGATTGATTGGAGCAGCCACACAACGCTCGCCTGTCAGCACCCTGTCAGCACCCTGTCAGCATGTACGTCACAGTGTCAGCGTGTTACAGGGGTGGTATGCACGTCAGTATCGTGGACCTGTCAGCACACAAAATGCCCAGTCAGCAGTCACAGTCAGTGTCAACGTCCTACACCAGTCATTACTCCAACAGAAAACAGTAGCACGTGATGGAGTATGAAGCTCAATTGCTACTCTCGCACAAACTGTCCATAGTCTCTACAGCATCTTCTCAGGACTCATTCAAACACCATGGCTGACACTACTTCCCGCTCCGCCACTCTCCGCTCCGTTGCACAGGAATTTTCCAACGCCTTTGTCTCAGGCTCTCTACCGCCTCCGGAGCTTCTGGAAAAATACTTTGTCGCCAATGATCCACGAATCATTGAGCATGGTCCAGAATGGGCCCAGAAGCGTCTCCCCTTTGTCGGGAAGCTCTTTCGCGGCCGTCGCAGCAGCACCTTGACGACAAACGGAGCAAACACCACCGCCGACAGCATCACTTGCGACGACTATTTCGACCTTTTGGGGGCTACCTTGGCCCTTCATGCACACGCAAACACCTTGCCGAAAGAGAATGCGTACGTCGTCGATCCAAATGCCCTTCACTCTCCAGACCAAGGGCCTGGTGCTGTGTTGGTGAAATGCCACGCTTCTTTGTCTGGCGTGCAAACCAAGCGCACTTGGGAGGAGCATTTTGTATTTGTTTTGAGCGGGTTTGATGCCGATGGAAAAATTGGCCAGCTGGAAATCTGGGCCGACAACCTGAATGCGTGGGCAGGTGTGGGTGAAGAGGAGCTTTGATTATTACACAGACTCATCAATAGAATTCCCGAATCCGTCTTTGCAAGAGTTTATTTTTTTTTAAATCGTTGTGACATGCTTATAATGTCTTTAATCTTCGAAGATTAATTTAATAGCATTGAATGATAAAACCTGATAACCAATCTTGAATTAAACAAATAGGCACATAGAATCTCAACAGGTTAATACAGCAATGCACCGAGAGCACATGGAATGCTACTCAGTAGATAATCTTCCGTCAAAAACCTGTCATGCGCACCGAAAGAGTTGGGCGATTTTTAATCCTGCAATGCGAAATCTGTGGAAAGCGGAGAGTAGCACGGAGATTTTCAAATGATTCAACACAGAAACTTTCACAATATTGCGCACACGGCGAGGTAATGTATGATGTATGAAAGTCTGACACCAAAAAATCTGCATTCGCTAATTGTATTTTCCCATCCAGCACGTGCAAGTGCAAGCAGTCTAAACATATGGTTGCGTAGTAATAACCCTCAAGTGGTTGTATTCCCCAGCAGTGATGTCCGGGTACTTCGTTCCACTCTTCATGAATTGAGGGAAAGGATACAGGGAGACATCCCTGTTCGGCTTCCCGAAGAAGACAATGGAATACCTCGACGGGATGACTGCATCGTCAGTCCCATCTTCACTGGCCTTGCGCATGGCCGGAGGCACAGTGACGCGGTGGCAGGTGGAGCGCAAGCGGTCGTTGGTCCAGCGCTGCATCGAGTCTCCGATGTTGATGATCATGGCCGGGCTGGCAGCCTTGATGGGGTAAAATGTACCAGGCTGGTTGTGCGCCTCGACCTCCAGGCCGCCGACAGAGTCCTGGAAAAGCAGGGTCAAGCTTCCGAAATCAGTGTGCTCGGATGCCCTAGTGCGCTGGGTTGTGTCGGGCGCCAGGATGTCCTTGACCTTGACCTCCGGGTAGTGCAGCAGGCGGAACTCATTGACACGGTCCGTGTGCATCAGATCAAAGTGCGTTGCTGGTAGCCCCAAGCCTACAGCCAACGAGACGAGCAGCCGCTCCTCGAAGTCGTGCATCGTGTTGAACATCTTCTCCATAAAGTCCCGGAATCCCGGAATCGCCTCGGTGGCGGCCCAGTTGGTAGGGTTGGGGATATCATTTGGTGCTCCCTGATCCCATGACTCCTGTTGATGTATTAGTTTAATGTCTAGCTATGATGGGGTGCATAGCTTACCTTTGTTTCCACATACTTATCCATGTTTCTGTCCGCTCGGGTCAGACTGGAAAGATTCTCTTGGCCCACGAAGCTGTAGCCACGCGGTGCTATGCCTTGAGGATGCTTTGACAACATCTTAGTCTCATGGGGCAGTGCGAAAAATTTGCGGCTCTACAAAATTTTGTCAGTATGTCTGATTTCCGAACGGAATAAAGCCACTGACGTATTGAAAGCACTCCTTGATTGTCTCTTCAGGCACGTCATGGTTGATGATAGAGGCAAACCCGAAGGTCTCGAAGCTTTTCACCAATTCTGTGGCAAACTTGCTCTGGCGAACTGGGTCGCCGCTGGTGACATCGGCGTAGTCGAGTTGAGGGAAGTCCATGATTGGCTTGTGTGTGTGTGTGTTCGTCTTGCTGCCGCTTGGAGCCTTGGATCAGTAGCTCTGAACTTAAATCTATGTATTTCTGACATGAGCAGTTACACAAGTGTATGAGGGGTAGGCTGTCAGCATGTTTTGCTGACTGCCGGGATGCTCCAAGGAAGATGAGCATTCTGATTGGTCCCCACATCGAGCTACCCATTGCAGCAACAACAACACCATCACAGCAGCATCGCACAGCATTGCACCATACCCACCAATTTGCGTCTTTCGCGACCTTACCAAGCTATGGGATCCATCACAAACGGCAACGAGGCTGCATCAGTGGTAGCCAAACAACATACCGAGGGGATGGAGCCAACCCCACTCGAAGCCATGTCGCACGGCCCGCTCGCTCTCGCAGGTATCCCGACTTTCAGCAGCCTGGAGAAGAAACGCCGATGGCAACTTGAGCACATGGCTGGGGCTTTCCGAGTCTTTGCCCGGCACGGCTTCACCGAGGGAATGTCGGGCCACATCAGCGTGCGCGACCCCATTGTCACCAACGCCTTCTGGATCAACCCGCTGGGCGTGCACTACGCCCTGCTCCGCGCATCAGATATGATTCTCCTGGATATGAAGACGGGGAAGGTCTTGGTTGAGGGCAGCAGCGGCCGGCCTGCCAATGCAACAGGCTTCCTCATCCACCGCGCCGTTCATGAAGCCCGCCCGGATGTCCACGCCGTATGCCACACCCACTCACCACACGGCCGTGCGTGGTCGGCATTCGCTCGTCCGCTGGAGATGCTCAATCAGGATATTTGCAATATTTTCGGCGCTCAAGCAGTCTATGCCGAGTATGGCGGCTTGGCACTTGATGGCAGCGAAGGCGAGCGCATTGCTCAAGCACTCGGTCCAGCTAAGGCATGCATGCTCATGAACCATGGCATGCTGACTGTGGGTGCGACAGTTGACGAGGCTGCCTATCTCTTCCGCCTGATGGAGACCAGCTGTCAAGTTCAGCTTCTTGCTGAAGCCGCGGCCGCCAATGGCCTTTGCAAAAGAATCATCTCCGACGAGGAGGCTGCCTACAACTTCAAGATGACAAGCGAAGCGGTAATGTTATCCAATCAATCTATTTTTGAACTGAGCTAACATTGAAGCCAGAATAATCTGTACCGTGAGTTCCAGCCGGACTATGAGCTTGAATTGCACCTTAGTGGTGGGGAATTTTGCACTTGATGGCTATATACTTGCTGCGCTTGACCGGTAGATGAACGAACTATTTTTATAGTCTTATACTGCTACTCAAACCATAAATACATTCGTTGAACTACCGATCTGTAAAATTGAAACGGCAATTTATAGTGAACATTGACCCATGAGATACCCCTGACACAGACACAGACATTGATGCAGTAGCGTCCATGATAGCTAGCGTCGCATACCGCGCGAGTCGACGCCAGGCAACAATTCCCCAGGTCCATAGAGCTCTCCAGAAATGCCAAGGATGCTGACGTTGCTCTGCACAGTCGATGGTGGTCCTTGCCGCAAAGCCTGGACGAGACCAGCACACATCAGGCATTCCCGTCAGCAAGAGATGCAGCTAGTGCGATATGCCTTGACCCGATGGAGTGCGTGTCAGCTCAATGGGTGCTGACGAGGAGCAAAGTGCGGGAAGCTATCCACACAGGCTACTGTTCCCATATCAGGTACCTCATACACGCCGTTCCCACCCACTGTCATTGCACGAGTCGATTCTAAAGCCAGCACCAGACCAGAACATATTAGCTCGAACTTGAAGAGCACCGAAGTCGAACCAAGAATCCACCACCCACTTGAGTGTTCCCTTTCGAGAGAGTACGGCCGACATCGCCGACACGAAAACCAACCACGAAAATGTCATCCCCAATCAGATTGCTTGATGGAAAGGCGTTAGGCCCCGATGCCTCGGCTGCGGAGCAAGCTGCCTTCTGTGACGCCCTGATCGAGGGTTTCAGTAATCAGGGAATGGTGAAGTTGATTAACCATGGCATCCCGGACGAAGATATCGATGGCATCTTCCGATGGGTAAGTCCGATTAACATCATCAAACAGTCACCATTATTTTATTAGATGACCTGACATCGTGTGTGCAAACAGAACCGGGAGTTCTTCCAACTACCTGACCACGTCAAGCGCAGCGTGGCGCATCCTCCCCGCGCCAACCCGAACCGCGGCTGGGTCTGTGCCGGCCAAGAGCGATCAGACAACATCACAGATTTTGAGAAGGGTGTCAAGGAAAGGGTCAACAAAGATGGAATCTTTGACCTCAAGGTAAGTCTTCTATCGCATGGTGGTGTGAAGATCCACGGCTCGGTCGGCTTACCCCTTTTCTCACTTCACTATCTCTATCCCTGCACACCTCGGAGGCACCATCCGAGCCTTCCGCTTTTGTTGCCGTCCTTCTGACTCATCTTTGCTAACCATAAACTCTGCCTCGAAACAGGAATCCTTTGACACAGGTGCCGTCGACGATCCTCTCTACGAAAACAAATGGCCCACAGAGTCGGAATTCCCCGGCTTCCGCCATGCCATGGAAGGGTTCTACGACATGTGTCAAGCGGTGCACATGGGCATCCTGAAGGCATTAGAGCAAGGGTTCCGGGCGCGCGGCGTCAAGGTTGATCTGGTAGAACGGTGCCGCGAGAACGTGAGCGAGATGCGGCTCAACTACTATCCTGAAATCGTAAGCAGAGACGAACAAACGTGGAGGAGAGATACCCTGCATCAACCCCGCAAAACAGCCTTGCTGCCGACGCCACGATCGCACACAGCGGGTACGGCGCTGTGCCGCAGTGCCCCTCCTCGACCCCTGCAACACTTTAATCTGACATCGACACTTTCGCTCAAGCCACCATCACATACACACCCCCTGATTCTACACCTCCCATCCAAGTGTCAGCAGAAGAATCACAGCGGCTAATTCCCCCCTTGCAGGATATTCCTTCCCTGCGCACCGGCCGCATGTCCCGCATCTCCGAACACACCGACTTCGGCACCGTAACGCTCCTCTTCCAGGACAGCGTCGGCGGGCTCGAAGTGGAGTCGCAGACGCAGCCGGGCCACTACATTCCGGTCGAAGCGAGCTCGGCTTCGGAGATCCTGGTCAACATCGGCGACTCGCTGCAGCGGCTGACCAACGACGTGCTGACGTCTGTCAGCCATCGGGTCACGGTCCCTGTCAGCGAGCAAGATCGCGAAAACGGGGTTCTTGCGCCGAGGTACAGCGTGGCGTATTTCGCCAAGGTGGCGAGGCACGTCAGTCTGAAGCCGATGGCCGAGTTTGTTGACGAGTTGGCGGGCAGGCCTGCCAAGTATCCCGACATGACGGCATTTGAGTGGAACCAGATCAAGCTGCAGAAGATTTACGGTTGAGGAGAGAAGTGGATTGCATCACATACGGCAAAAATATTGTCTGTACTCTCATTCTACTCAGTCTTTCATTTTTCTGTCTGGTCTTGTCTGCGTTTAAAAAAAAAAGATCCTATGTCCTGAAGCCTTTTGTCGGCTTTCTTTTTGAAGAAGAATGTCCAGATGGCTATGCATACAGGCCAGCGCCATAGAATCAAACAAAGAAAGAGAATGAAAAATATTCCCCCCCTTCACACACCCGCAAGCCATGCCAGCACACAGCTCCCAATTCCAAAAAGCGAACGTAAACCCACACGACAAACGCCCAAAGCACCATCGCACGAATTGACATCCATCAACCCTAATACCCACCCTCACCACCACCACCACCACCCCCCCTCGCCCCCAACAGCAACAACAACACCCCCTCATCCCCGCGCTCCGCCGCCCGATGCAGCGCCGACCACCCCTGCTCGTCGGCCGCGTGCACGTCGGCGTTACAGTCGAGCAGCAGCCGCACCATGGCCTCGTCGCCGTTGGCGGCCGCGACGTGCAGAGCCGTCGACCCGCGGCTGTCCTTCTCGTTGACGTTGGCGCCGCCCTGCGGGCCGAGGAGGAGGCGCACCGTCTTCTCGTGGCCCCGCTCGGCCGCGATGTGCAGCGCCGTCGTCCACTTGTGCGCTGTGCCGGCTTTGGACTGCACGATGTGGGTGTTGTTGTTGTTGCGCTGGGGTGCGGGTGGTGGCGGTGCTGGGGCGGCGGTGGTGGGCCGGGTGGAAGGTATGTGTGCGGTGGTGATGGTGGTGGTTTTGGGGGATGCGTGGGCGGAGATGGATTGGTGGGTGTGGTTGTTGTTGTGGTTGTGGTGGTGTTGGTGCTGGTGGCAGGTTTGATGTTGGTGGTTTTGTTGTCGTTGTTGATGTTGTTGTGGTGGTGGCTGGTGTTGGTCTGGGTTCATCTGTGTTTGGGATAGCGATATGAAGCTGGGAGCGTCGACGACGTGATCGTCAAAGTCGATGGGTGATACCGGCCGCCAGTCCTGGATGCGGCGGCTCGTGTCTAGGAATGAATTGGTGTCGACCACATCGTTTACGGCGCCGCAGGACATGCAGAACGAGGAGCCCGACACACTGTTCCTGTAACTCTTGTTGCTTCCGCTGTCTAACGATATCGGTGTGGGTGGTTTGGCGGACGCAACGGGCATGCTGAAGTCGAAATCGGTTCGAGAAGGTGCGAAGCTATTGTCGATGCTCATACGGGAGCCGGCAGGGCTTCCTGGATGGACTCGTGTTGAAGTGGTGTGCGCGTCGGGATGGCGCATTGGGGTGGAGGGCATCGGGTCAAGTATTTCACTAGCGCCGTTGATCTGGCCCTCTCCTTCCACGTCGGAAATTGGACGTTCTGGAGACTTGGGTTCTTGCTGCTCTTGCTGCTGTCTCTGTTCCTCTTCTTCCTGTTCGCGCTGTTGCTGTTGGGCCAGACGGACTCTTTTTCCTGTACCAAGGTTACTTCAGGTCCGGACTATATAGCAGTGGCAAAAGCTTACTGTGATTCCTCTGGGCAATGCGGTTCTGTAGACGGCGTCGATGGATGGGCGTAGTAGCTCTCGCCAATTCCTCTTCCAGTTCAGCCGTGTCGTCGCCAACGGCACGAGTGGTATAACGAGGCTTGGGTTGTTCAATGCCAACGGTCATGGTTGATGAGGGAGCAAAGCCCTCGGTCAGACTATAAGCAGAATCAGGGTCCAGTGGGGGAGGGGCAAGGGGCGGGGATTAGCATTGCACCGTTTTTTTGGCCAGGCCGTCAGCACGTCCTCCGAGACTGAATGACATCAGGGCTTGTAATGTGGGCCAATGGAAATTCTCGTCAACGTGTTGGTGTTGCTAGTCAAGGCCAGTCGTCGACTTCTTGTTTGGGGTAATGCATGATGGTGCTATGGGTGGGAACCTGCGTTATGGCGGATGGGATACGAATCCTTTGGCGGATGGCGGGAGCAAAACGCGTACACCATTGCTACGCTAATTTGCCCCGGTGGGGCCATTGGGCGGGAGAATCCTCCGTTCAACTCCATCGCGCGTGCCTGGTAGACGTTAGGGGGCGTAGCCTTATGCGAACTACGCGTTTGCCTATTTCCACGTGAATTCAGCGCAATGGTCTAGAAGCGGTGGAAGGAAAAGGTCGGCGACGAACGGGAGGTCATGCGGATATTAGCGCCCTCCGGGTCTAGCGCCCACGAGCCCACATCGTATCCAGGCGAGCGTGCATAGCGAGGTGGATGGGCTGTTCGCCCACATGCTCGGTAATGTCTCATGCCTGAGTCGCCGGTGTGGGAGCATGATGACCCGAAGTGGAAGGCTTACGCCAGGGGTTCAGAAAAGTAGCGACAGCGATATTATGTTGCAGCTGGGTGTCATCATCAACTTGAGGACTGTCGAGACACAAGCAGGGTGCGGGGGATCCTGGCCCATGCTCGCGGCCCCCACCACGCCACGGCCAGAACCGAGCCGCCGCTGATAGCTGTGAACGGGGCGATCCCTCCGTCTTGGAGCACGCCCCAGCGGGGATGCAGCCATTGAGATCCGAAGCACCGGTGTGATAGGCTAATTTATTCCCATTCGCCAGGACGGAGATAGGAACGCACATCGCACGCCCCTTCCGCCGTGATGTGTCGCCTTGGTTGGGTTATCGCAGCTGCCAATTGCGGACTAGCCTGTCACACAACACCCTCCGCTCCACACGGATGCTGACCTGGGTCGCACAGCGGCCAGACCGAAAAGCAACAACACAGCATGTCACGGTAAAGCGGGCGAATGGAGATTGTAGCCGGACGATTTGGATCTGCCAGGCATCCCATCTGAGTAAGCACTTCCCCGGCACCAGCTGCTAGCCATCCAAGCATCGCTTATTAGCTTGCTGGTACGCCACCGCCACGCGAGCCGCGCCCTAATAATCGCTCAAAAGGATGCGCTGATGTCTCGTCACACCTCCAAGACCGGCTTCATTTTCACTTTCTCAAGGATCTCGACTATCAAACCTAATTTTCTCTTTTGAGCAGATCCTTATATCTATGTAGTTGGATGTAGTGCACATTGGGTAGGGGGCCAATACTTCAGCAGCGCCTAACCAGTCCTTCCTCGGCCAAAGCTTAGCGTATGCACATCAGACGCATGTAGCCAGGCTCAAACAGCAGATGTCGTGTTATACCCGATTCCCTGTTTCCGAGACGCAGCACGCCTTCGGGCTGCGCGCTAGAAGACGCAACTCATCAACCCAGCAGAAGTTTCTCGATGGCATCCTTCTCACCGCTCTTCGCGACCATATCGGAGAAGGCGCCGCGACCACTGCGAAGGAGCGTGGCGGGCGCGTCGAACTCGACGGCGTGCCCTTGGTCCATGACGAGCACCTTGTCGAAGTCGGCGACGGTGCTGAGGCGGTGGGCGATGACGAGGAGGGTGCAGTCGGCAAAGTCCTCGCGGATGCTGCGCTGGATGAGGGCGTCGGTTTGCATGTCGACCGCGCTGGTTGCCTCATCGAGCACCATGAGCCGAGGCCGGCGCACAACCGCCCGCGCCAGGCAGAGCAGCTGCCGCTGCCCCTGCGACAGGTTCAGCCCGCCGCGCGCCACAGGGGACTGCAGATCCCGGAAGACGTTAATGTTGGCAGTGGCGCCCGCGCCGTCGTCATAGTCGCCCAGAAGGTGTACTCGCCGCAGCGCGTCCAGCAGCTCGGCGTCGCTGTGGTCGTCAAAGGGGTCGAGGTTGGACCGCAGCGTGCCAGAGAACAGGACAGGGTCTTGCGGGATGATGGCGAGCCTGCTCCGGAGATCCTGGAGCCGGATCCGCGAGATGTCCGTACCGTCGATGAGGATGCGGCCTTCGCGTGCTTGGAGAAAGCGGAAAAGAGCGAGCGTCAGGGATGATTTGCCGCTGCCTGTCCTTCCAACCACGCCAATACGCTGGCGGGCCTCGGCTGTGAAGGATAATCCTTTCAGCACAAGGGGTAGGTCGGGTGCGTAGCTGACGGCCAGGTTCTTGACCTCGAGTCGGCCCTCAGTGGGCCAGTCTTGTGGGGCGCTTTCCCCTGATAAATCCTCCGTCTTGAGTTTGGTGTACTCAATCACGCGCTCGGCCGAGTTCATGTCGAGCTCAAAGCCAGTGTACCGCCCAATTGTCTGGATGGCGATGTTGGAATACTCCAAAGCAAAGCCGAGGGTGAATCCAGCAAGCGAGGCACTTATGCCGTCGAGGAGGATGACGGTCACAGCTACGAGAAACGTGAAAACGCTACCGAACAGGCCGTGTCGGAAAGCCATCCAGCGCGTGGCCAAGAGCAGGTTCCAGGTACTCTTGCCGTAGTCATCGATACGAGCAAACATGCGTT
The DNA here is from genome assembly GCF_012971845.1 of Lasiodiplodia theobromae. Taxonomy (NCBI): domain Eukaryota; kingdom Fungi; phylum Ascomycota; class Dothideomycetes; order Botryosphaeriales; family Botryosphaeriaceae; genus Lasiodiplodia; species Lasiodiplodia theobromae. Next base: position 64,781 of record NW_023336531.1, read on the forward strand.
CGGCATACTCATCCGCCTTCCCGAAGCTACGGATCGTTGCCAGGCCGGCCAGGGCCGAGCCGAGCAGCTCGAAAATTGGCGACTTGGCGTTGCTCTCGAGTCGCTTGATGTCCCTGGCGCCTTCCAGGTAGACGTTGGTGTAGTACAAGCTCACTATGGCGAAGAGCACGATTGGTAGGATCATGTACCCAGACACGAACAGAGCAGCGCCAATGATGGTCATGATGGTCAGGATGCCATGGAAGGACCAATTGAAGTCACCGCCAAGACGGGAGTCCACCAGGGCGAAATCGCCGACGAAGCGGTTCATGATACGACCAACAGGAACCGTATCCAGCCACCGTGGAGGTGCATGGAGAACAGTGTATGTGATTTTCTCAAAGAGGGCATGCGAAGCGCGAATTGCAGCGCGCATGACTGTCAATGTTTTGATTGCGATTGTGCATGCGGCAAATGTCGAGATGCCGAGGTACACACCAAGATAGAACTTGAGATCGCTGCCGGGGTCTTCGTCGGGGGGCCTCGAGCTTGTTTGCTGGGTCCAGTGCTTGATCCAGTAGGAACGACCGAGGATACTGAGCGCCGAAAGTACATAAAGCCCAATGGTGAGTGTCCAATACGACACTCCACCAGAGGCCCCCATGTAGCCTTTGTAGACGTCAAGCTTGACCCTTCCTTTCTCACGAACTTCCTCCTCCACGAATTTCTTCGGTGGAGGCTTCGTTCCCTCAAGCTCGACGACTTGCAGTTCATCCGAGCCTTCAGAAATGTTGTTTGAGATGTTGTTGAAGTGTTGAATCGCTGGCCGATGATGTGAGGCACTCCTCACAAAGCCGTCACCGTCAAGCTCAACGATATAGCTTGCAAGGGATGAGACAAGTCCGATGTGGTGAGTGACGAGTATCCTTGTCCGTCCCTCGACCAGATCTCCGTGCAAGGCATTGACAAGAATATGCTGGCCAACATGGGTATCGACCGCGCTGAAGATGTCATCAAGCACCAGAACACCGGCTCTCGAGTACAGAGCTCGAGCCAAAGTAACGCGCCATCTTTGGCCGCCGCTGAGGTTGATTCCGCTGGCACCGATCTCGGTCTCTTCTCCGTCAGGGAGGACCTCGAGGTCTTTTGTCAATGCGCAAGCATCAAGCACCTTCCAGTACCTGGTGGATACGAACGGCAGTCCGAACAAAATGTTGTTCTTCAATGACGCATTCTCGATCCATGGGATTTGCGAAACAAATGCGACCGAAGACGGGATGGTCCAGTTGCTGAGTGTGGCGAGATCATCGCGACGGCCGAGAGATGATTCAGACCGGGGGGCTGTCACAGTGCCCTTCACTACGTCTGCTTCTCCAAGTATCGCAGCCAGCAAGAGACTTTTACCGGAGCCCGTTTTGCCATGAATAACGCTGAGCTGATTGCTGGGAAAGTGGAGGTTCAGATCGCGCAGCGTGAAGGCAGCGGAATCAATGGATTCAGAAGGCCATCTCACAGAGGCGTTCTTGAAGATGACTTCGTCGCCAGACTTGGCGTCCCCACGTTCGTTTGGCTGGTCTAGATGTTGCTGAATCCTGGTGATGCTGACCTTGGCATCGATCAGCTCGGTGATGGTGGTGGGGACCACGCTGAGCGTCCACTCGAGACTGGTGAATACAGAGAGGGCGGTGAAGGCGACTGAAGCAGTAACGGAGCCGTTGAGCCAGGCATAGGTTCCTAGAGCAGCGGCACCGAGGAGAATGGGCATGGAAAGCCAAGTGAATGTCATGAAGGTACCCCATTTGAACAAGCGCCACTGGGCACCCAGCTCACGCTTGCGGGTATCCATGATGACCTTTTGCCACTGACCTTCAATGGCTGAGAACTTGATCTGGCGGATACCGTGCAGGGCTTCGGTTACAACATGCGTCTTCTCGTCGCGAATCATCATGACGGCTTCGGCTGCATTGGAGTATCCACGGGTGGCCACTTGGTTGAGGGGCTGAAATATGATGGGGACAGACAGGCCGACAATGGTGCTGATCCAGCCGATGAGATTGACGAGGAAGCACGCGGCGATGATGATTTTCAGCAGGCTTCCGGGAATGAGGACGTTGTAGCCGGCAAAATCAGAAACGCGCTGCACATCGACACCCAAAAGGTTGATGGCGCCTTGAGCTGCTTGGCTGGATTCCTCTTCAACCTCCTCCTCGTCTTTGTCGTCACTCTGAGCAGCGTCACGCTCTTCTTTAGTCATCAACGTCTCCATCTCGAGAGCCTCTTCCTCGACATCGCCAATGCCCGAGTCTCCATCCTCACTGCTCCGCTTCTTGGCGGTAACGCTGGCATGCTTCACCGTCCTGATGTCCTTGAGGCGCATGGACTTCGTGAAGATCAGGGCAGACAGCTGAGACCGAATTGGGGTAGCCAACATGGCAAAATTGACCCACTCGATCCTACGCAGAGTCAGCAAGGCTGCAAGTGGACCATTAAGACAGGTACGTACCATGACTCGCAGAAGAGGTGAGTGATTTTCAAGACTATCAAAGCAGCTGCCCAGAGCCAAAGGTGGCGCTGGTCGACGGATTCGGTGCCCTTGCGTTCGAGCAGCTTGAGCAGTTGGAACAAACAGAACTGAGGGCCAACAAGAAGGAAGCTCTCAACACCGGTCAATGCCCACTGCACGATAAAGCTGGCGCGATGGTCGGCGATGACGAGACGCCATAGCGGAGTTGATGAACTGCGATGAAAGCGGGCGTGCAAATGGCCGGTGCGCACGTCGCTGGCCAAGGACGGCAGGTCTGCATATTCGAGAGTTCCCTGGGCTCTGGCATGGTCCAGAAGAGGACGGACCCAGGAGAATGTGTGCCTATAGAGAGGAGTGAGCGAGTGACGATTGAAAGGGTTGGTGTGGCAATGCTCACTTGGAGAGTGCGGAGACGGAGTTTTGGGCGTCGATTGACTCGGTTGAGGCCTGTTGCCGCGGCACTGAAACGCCACCCACCGCTACAACAGCGCCCGCAACCAGCTCAGCTCCGCTCACCACGCGGAATACCGTCGAGGCTTCTACAGAGAAGTAGTTGGTGAAAGCGACTCCGATAAGCAGCGCGATGCAAGACCCGGCCAGTAGGAGTCCTAGCCGATAACGTCGCCGCGACGAAGAATTTTCGCGCACGAATCTCAGCGCCTGGAAAGCGACCAATGCCTGCGAAAACTGCATCAGCGCATGGGCCCAGAAACACCTGAGCGACCTATCTCACCCATCCAGCAAGAAGTAGAATGCCATCGAGCGAGCGTACATCCAGACATGCAAACGCAGATGCAACCAGCGCGCAGATGGTGCCGACCGCAGCAAACAATCTGGCCGTGCGCGCCGGCAGTGGGGTGTCATCAACACCATCCTCCACCCCATCAACATCTTCATCCGCTGCCAGACTGGTGTATGCCTGGAGAGATTGCCGCTTTTGCCGCACGCTGAAAAACGTGCATGCCACTGGCACGGCAAAACATGCTGCTGTGATGGTTACAGACGCCATCTCCGCGGCGTACTAGGAAAGGTAAGGCTGAAACAAAATATCGAAATCGTCTTCGGCAATTCAGCCACCCTGGGCTGTTGTTCTTTGCATTCGAGCGCGGGGCTCTGGCTTTTCCGGAGTTGAGTGGTGCGTCCGTGTCATCACTATGCAGCGAGCCTGGTCAGCCGCTGACAGGCCCTGTCAGCAGCCTAAGGGGGCCTGTCACTATACCACCATGCCTATTTCGGCAACATTATCATTTGAACTACCTGTAAAACCGTAGTTCAGAGGTCTGTCCCTGCTAGTATTGCACCTGGCCCTGATCGTCACGACACCGATTCTCCAAACATGGATTTTGAAGCGCTTCCCAGATCCCCTGCCCTTGAGTTGTTGAGCCGTTCTGATTTTGAGCAGATCCAAGAATGGAATTCGCGAGAGACGAAGCCTATCAACAAATGCGTGCACGACATCCTCCATGGCCAAGCTCTTCTCACGCCGGACCGCGTGGCTCTCTGCTCGTGGGACGGTGAAATGAGTTACGGCGAGCTTGACCGCACCACCACGCAACTGGGCCATTACCTAGTCCACAAGTATGGCATCCAGGTGGAGGATGTCGTCTCTTTCACATTCGAGAAGTCCATCTGTGCCGTCGTGACCATGATCGCGGTCATGAAGGCCGGTGGAATTCTCATGCCGCTCGACCCTCGCATGCCCCAGCGCACCTGGCATGATAGGATGCGCGATTTTGGTGCAAAACTGGCAGTGAGCTCTGCGGGGTTAGCGAGCCGCATTCATGCCGAGTACTCCAATCGACTGCTGGTCGTTGACCATTCACTCTTGGAAAGCATTCCGGAGTACTCGCTGGACGAGGCTTGCTCCGACGTGCGGCCAGAAAACGGCCTGCTATTGACCTTTACCTCTGGCAGCACTGGAAAGCCCAAGGGAATCCTCCAGGAGCACAATGCCTTTGGCACAAGTTGCCGCGATCACGGAGCTGCAATGCTGATCACCTCGGAATCACGCACCTACCAATTCTCCGGCTACAGCTTTGATACCAGCCTCAGCGATACCTTCTGCACCTTTTTGGTTGGCGGATGTGTATGCCTGCCCTCCGATAATGACCGACTCAACAACCTGGCCGGATCCATTACCGCACTCAAGGCCAACGTGGCCTGTCTGACACCGAGCGCTGCAGACTCGTTGTTTCCTGAAGATGTCCCAACTCTCAAAGTCCTCTCGTTAGGAGGCGAGGCCCTCAACGAGAGATTGGTCGAGAGATGGGCTCCCGCCGTGAAGCTGTTGAACATTTACGGTATCACTGAATGTGTAAGTAATGATCGTCTTCCCTCAGCCCAGATACTAACCATGGACCAGATTGTGTGGTGCACATCCACGGATCCTATCATCGTAGGAGCCAATCCCAGCAATATTGGCCGTGCCGTGTGCGGGCGAACCTGGATTGTGGACTCTTCCGACCACACGAAACTGGCCCCTGTCGGTGCTGTAGGAGAGTTGCTCGTCGAAGGTCCGAACATGGCTCGGCACTACGTTCAGAACCCCGAGGCTACAGCGAAAGCCTTTGTGAATCTGCCAGACTATTTCGGCCAGGGATCGAGGCGTTTCTACCGCACTGGAGACCTCGTCAAGTACGCAGCCGACGGTACTATCGATTACATCGGACGTCGAGACACTCAGGTCAAACTTGCGGGCCAAAGAGTGGACTTGGCCCACATCGAACATTGCATGCAGAAATGTGTGCCGGGGACCGTTGAGGTCTGTGTCGTGCTTGCTGCTCAGCAGAGAGTACTTTCTGGGTTTGTTACCGATAGGAGTCTGAAGCAGCCTTTGGTCATCCCCGAGCTGAAGGCGCAGCTCGCAAATATCCTTCCTGCCTATATGGTTCCTGGCGCCATCTTTTCTGTATCAAGACTGCCATCTACGCCATCGGGCAAAATCGACCGCGTACGTCTCAGCAAGATGGCATCTGAGCTCATCACGGACTCTGCTGCGGAACGCCCAAGCCGTCCTTTGACTGATGCTGAAACGCTCCTCCAAGGACTATGGGCCACTGCTCTAGGCGTCAACCCTGAAGTAATTCACCCGAACTCAAATTTCTTGCAATTTGGAGACTCTGTCTCGGCAATGAAATTAGCCAACATTTCGAGGAAGGCTGGCATGGTTCTCAGCGTGTCAGCAATCTTCACCCATCCCATCCTCTCAGACATGGCCGCAAATTCCGCCGTAGAGCTTGCAGCTGAAGAGACGGTTGCCAAGTTTGGCCTCATGAAGGGAGAGACTCTTCCTGATGCAATTTCATCGGCAGGGTCGCAATGTGGAATTCGTCCTGAGGACATCGAAGACATCTATCCCTGCACACCTTTGCAGGAGGGCCTCATGGCTTTATCAATAAAGGAGCAGGGTGCCTACATTGCCCGCCACGTTCTACGACTCACGGCATCAACCGATCTGGACAGATTCAGAGCGGCCTGTGCACAAGTCGTTCAGGCCAACAGTATCCTGAGAACCAGATTCGTGCAATTCAGCAACCAGATCTTCCAGGCCGTTCTCAAGGAAGAGCCCGAATGGAACGTCTCCGAGGCCCTTGAAACCTACCTTCTCGCCGATTCGGAGAAACACGTGGGATGCGGTGACCGTTTGATCCGACTTGGACTCGTATCTGAGGGAAGCTCCCGCTTCTTCGTGTTTACCGCACACCACTCAATCTATGATGGCTGGTCCATCCCGCTTATCCTTGATCAGATCGGTCAGGCATATCAGGGCCAACTGGAACCACCGGTACTAGAATTCAGATCTTTCATCGGCAAGCTGATGGAGGCTGATGAAGCCGCATCGGCGACGTACTGGCGAGGACAGCTCCAGGACGCACAGCCAGTGACATTTCCTCCACTGACACCTGCGAATCGCCAACCCCACGCCGACAGCGTTAGGGAACATACCTTTTCCCTGCCCGAGACACGTAAATCCGAAATAACAACAGCAACGTTCATACGCGCAGCATGGGCAATCCTCATCTCACAGCACTCTTTGACAGATGACGTGATCATGGGTACGACGCTCTCCGGCCGGTCGCTTTCAATGCCGGGAATAGACGGACTCGTTGGACCTACCATCACAACAGTACCAGTCAGAGTGCAGCTACTCCAATCCCAAATGGTGGAAAGCTTTCTCAAGCAGCTGCAGGATCAAGCCACGGAGATGATACCGCACGAGCACTTTGGACTACGCCGCATCCGCCGTCTTTCTCCCGAGGCCGAAGCCGCCTGTGGATTCCAGAGTCTGCTCATCCTGCAACCGCCGACGGACCCAGCACCTGAGAATCTGTTCGAGAAATCAGGGCTCGAGATCGTCGAGAATATTCGGACGTTCGCTCTTGCCCTGCAGGTCAGAGTCGACGGTTCCGAGACACGTCTGACTGCCAACTTTGATGAGGACTTGATTGACGGGCGTTACGTCACCTGGATGCTTTTCCAGATGGAGAACATTCTCAAGCAGCTTCACAGCAATCCATTTGCGCTGCTTCAGGATATCAAGGCCTTTGGGCAGCATGACAGCGAGCAGATCGGAAAGTGGCTCCCCGGTCCACCTGAGTTCATCGACCGCTGCGTGCATGAGATATTCATGGACCGTGTCAAAGAGATGCCCAACGAATATGCCACCGAGGCATGGGATGGGAAGATGACCTACTCGGAACTGGACCAACTCTCCTCTCGACTCGCGCAATATCTTTCCGGGCAGGGCATCAAGCCTGAACATGCGGTACCCATCCTCTTCGAGAAGTCGATGTGGACGCAGGTGGCCTTGCTCGGTGCGATCAAGGCCGGCGCCACCTTCGTTCTGCTGGATCCCGACCATCCAGTTGCACGCCTCCAAGTCATCGTCGACGACGTGGAAGCAAAGCTGATCCTCAGCTCCATCCAACACACCCAAACGGCGCAGTCACTCGGCATCCCCGTGCTGACCATCAGCAAGCACATGATCGAAGAAATCCCGCACAACGAAGGGCAGCCCGCAGTCTCAATCTCCCCCCGCCAAGCCCTCTACATCCACTTCTCCTCGGGCACGACGGGCAAACCCAAGGGCTCCATCATCGACCACTGCTCCTACGCGTCCTCGGCCAGCGCGACCTGCCGCGCCATGCAGCTCTACCCCGGGCCGGAGTCAGCCAACCGCGTCCTCCACTTCGCAGCGCACAGCTACGACCAGTGCATCGGCGAGATGCTGGGCACCATCATGCACGGCGGCACGCTCTGCATCCCGTCCGACTTCGAGCGCAACAACGACGTCATCGGCTCCATCAACAAGTACGCGTGCTCGCGCGCGACCTTCACGCCGTCGTTCGGCCGGCTCGTCTCGCCCGCGGACGTCCCGACGCTGCGGGTCGTGGTCGTGGGCGGCGAGGCCATCGCGGAGCAGGACATCGGGCACTGGAGCGACGGCGGCGTGCAGCTGTTCAACGCGTACGGGCCCAGCGAGACGACCGTGTCGAGCTGCGTCAAGGCGTGGCCGACGGTCAACAGCAGCACCGACTTCCGCAGCATCGGGCACCCGATCGACTCGGCGCACTACTACATCGTCGAGCCGGGCAACCACCACCAGCTCACCCCTCTCGGCGGCCTGGGCGAGATCGTCATCGACAGCCCGACCGTGGCGCGGGGCTACCTGAAGGAGCCGGAGAAGTCCAAGGCTGCGTTCGTCGACCGTCCGGCTTGGTTAGTTGGTGAGGGATTGCCGCCAGGGAGGAAGCTGTACAAGACGGGCGACATGGCGCGGTACACGCCGGACGGCGAGTTCGTGTTCCTGGGCAGGCGCGACACGCAGGTGAAACTCCGCAGCCAGCGGCTCGAGCTGGCCGAGGTCGAGCACCACGTCTCGTCCCAACTGTCTCCCATCGACGAGGTCGTCGCCGAGATGATCACCATCGCGTCGTCCGCGAACCTCATCCTCGCCGCCTTCATCCGCGTCGGCCGCGGATACCCCAACGGAGACCTCCTGGACGAGGAGGCGGGGGAGAAGGCCGAGTGGACGGCGCTGCAGAACCGCATCGTCGCGCACCTGGGCAAGACGGTGCCGGCGTACATGATTCCGACGGCGTTCGTGCCCCTGCGCCGCGTGCCGCTGACCAACTCGCACAAGGTCGACCGCAAGCGCCTGCACGCGCTGGCCGCCGGCTTCACGGCCGAGCGGCTGGCGGCCTTCTCTCTCGCCCAGAACGGCCGGGCGCCGGAGACGGCAGCGGAGAAGGAGATGTGTCAGCAGTGGGCGGCGGTGCTGGGCATCGACGAGAAGGTCATCAGCGCCGAGGACAACTTCTTCAGGCTCGGGGGAGATTCCATCGATGCGATGAAGCTGGTCGCGGCCGTCAGGGCGAGGGGCTTCGGGCTGACGATGCGGACTGTGTTTCAGTATCCAAGGCTGTCGGATATGTGCCTCACGCTCACTGAGATCGCGGCTACGAAGCGGGAGGAGGACGACAGCCCGGCCCCCTTCTCGCTGGTGCCGGAAGACGCGGTCGTCGCGCTGCGGCAGGAAGCTACCGAGCAGTGCCGCGTCGGCGATGACGCTGTCCAGGATATCTATCCGGCGACGCCGCTTCAGGAGGGCTTGATTGCCGTCTCGGCGAAGCATCCTGGCATGGAGATGGCGCAGATGAGCTTTCTGCTCGATGAAGGTGTGAGCGTGGACCGCCTGAAGGGCGCGTGGGAGGCCATCGCGCGCCGCAACGCCATTCTCCGAACCAGAATGATCACTACCAAGTCGGGCGTCTATCAGGTCGTGGTTGACGAGATGATCGACTGGGTCGAGGCCAAGGACATGGCGGCGTACGCTCAGAAAGACCGCGAGGTGCCCATGCTGCACGGCGACAAGCTTTGCCGCTTTGCCGTCATCGAGGACGAGGCGAGCGGCCAAGCGCACTTGTGCATTACCATCCACCACGCCTTGTACGATGGCTGGGCATGGGGTAAGCTGTTGGAGCAGGTCGAGCAAGTCTATGCTGGCGAAGCCGTCGCCATCTCGCCCCCATTCAACAAATTCGTCCGGTTGCTCCAAGCGCAGGATCCAGACACGCTTCAGGATTTCTGGAAGTCTACACTGGCTGGCGTCTCGGCCGACATATTTCCCAAGCTGCCCACCGCCTTCTACACGCCCAAGGCTGATGGTCTTTTGCATCACACGGTCGAGGGAACTAATGCCTCAAATGTCACGGCAGCAAATGTCGTACGAGCAGCATGGGCTTTTGTCATTTCGAGATATACCGAGAACAGCGACGTGGTCATCGGCTCTACGGTGACAGGCCGCAATGCGCCCATCGAAGGGATCCAGGAGATGATTGGCCCGGCCTTTGCAACGGTGCCACTGCGGGTCAATGTCGACATGGAACAGAGCGTTGACGATTTCCTTCAGCTGGTCCAAAATTGCGTAGGCTCCATGGACGGTTTCGAGTACCTCGGCCTTCAAGGCATCCGCAGCATCAACGCCGACACGGAAACGGCGTGCAGCTTCCAGAACGTGCTGGTGGTGCAGCCCGAGGCCAGAGATGAGCGCCCCGATAGTGTTCTCAGACACCGTCATGACTGGGATGAGATGGCGACGTTCAATAACTACGGCATCATGCTCGAATGTACTCCCTCACGTACTAACATGGAACTCAAGTGCAGTTTCGACTCGGACCTTATCAACAGTACGCAGATGGGCCGTATCATGCACCAGTTTGCGCACGTACTCGGTCAGTTGCTCACAGGCGGCAAACAGAGGCTGAGAGATGTCGACATGGTCAGTCCCGAGGACTACCGTGAAATTGCCAAGTGGAACAGCCACGTACCAGAAATCATCGAGCGCTGCATCCACGACCGGATTGAGGAGCGCGTAGCTCAACACCCGCACGTGGAGGCAGTGTGTGCGTGGGACGGCAGCTTCACATACGAGGAAGTCAGCAAGCTGTCGTCACCCCTGGCAGCGCGCCTCTACGCCATGGGCGCCAGGCCCAACACGATCATCCCGCTGTGCTTTGAAAAGTCCAAGTGGACGCTCATCGCCATGATGGCCGTCATGAAGAGCGGCGCTGCCTTTCTGCTCCTGGATCCGGCGCACCACTCGGCAGAAAAACGAATCGAGCTCGCCCAGGCCGTGGACGCAAAGATAGCCATCGCCAGCCCAGCCTTCAGCTCTTCCCTGACCGACCACATCAATGCCGTCATCACCCTCTCCGAAAACCATTTACCTGGTCTTCCCACAGAAACCAAGTTGCCAACGCACACCTACCACCATGACAACACCCTCTGCGTCATGTTCACCTCCGGCAGCACCGGCAAACCCAAAGCCATCGTCCACAGCCACTCGGGCATGTACTCCTCCTTCGAAGCCTTCGGCCCCTGCTGCGCCGTGACGTCCAACTCGCGCGTCTTCCAATTCGCCGCCTACGCCTTCGACGCGTCCGTCGGCGACCACCTCGCGACGCTCATGCACGGCGGCTGCATCTGCATCCCGTCCGAGGCCGACCGCATCAACGACTTCGCCGGCGCCTTCGCCCGCCTCCGCGCCAACTACGCGCACCTGACGCCGTCCCTCGGCCGCAGCCTCGATCCGGAGAAACTGCCCGGCATGCGCACCGTCATCATGGGCGGCGAGCCGCTGATGCGGACTGAAGTCGCCAAGTGGAGCGAGCGCGCGCATTTGTTGTCGGCGTACGGGCCCGCAGAGTCGTCGCTGTGCGTCGCCGGCACGCTGCGCGCTGGCGTGCGGCTGCCGCCGAACCTGGGATTGCCGGTCGGGTGCAGGACGTGGGTCGTCGAGGCGCACGACTACACGAAGCTCGCGCCGGTGGGGGTGACGGGGCAGCTGGTCATCGAGGGCCCGGTCAACGCCGCCGGCGGGTATCTGGGCGATGAGGAGCGCACGAAGGCCGGGTTTATCGCGCCGCAGTGCGTGTGGATTCCGGAGGTTGCGTCGGAGGTCAACCAGCGCATGTACCGCACGGGCGATCTGGCAAGGTATAGCGCGACGGCCGGCGATGGGAGCGTCGAGTTCGTCGAGCGCCGCGATACGCAGATTAAGCTGCGGGGCCAGCGCATCGAGTTGGCCGAGGTCGAGTTCTGCCTCAAGGAAGCCCTGGCCGGCGTTACGCATCTCCTGCCGGACATCGACGAGAGCGTCGTGGCGAAGATCACGCCCGCGGAATCCTCGTCGTTGCACCTCGCCGCCTTCATCGCCAGCCCGACGCTAGCTGCCGCCGCGCCGGCGGAGCAGAGCAGGCTCCTGCACGCGCTGCTGGCGGCCATCGCGGCGTACATGGCGCCGCGCCTGCTGGCCTACAAGATACCGACCGTTATCGTTCCCGTGGCGCAGATGCCGCGCACGCCGTCGCGCAAGGTCGACCGCAAGGAGCTGGGCAAGCTGGCCGCGGGGCTGACGGCGGCCGACGTTGCGGCGTTCACGCGCGAGCAGAGTCGTGCCGGCCGCAAGCCAGAAAGCGAAGCGGAGGAGAAGCTGTGTGCGTTGGTTGCCCGTATCCTCGGGTTGCCGGAAGACCAAGTGTTTGCCGACGATGCTTTTGCTCGGCTGGGCGGCGACTCGATTCAGGCTATGCGCCTCGTGGCGCTGGCGAGAGAGGAGGGTTTGGTGCTCAGCGTGGCACGGCTGTTCGCCGCCGAGAGCATCGCTGAGCTGGCGGCGGAGCAGACGGCGCCGGCGGATGAGAGGCTGGTCGTGCCTGCGAAGGTGCAGGGGCCCGTTCAGGCTCGCGATGTTGGCGCGGCGTTGTTTGAGGTGGTGGCGCAGAAGTGTGGGGTTGATGTCGGCATGGTGCAGGACGTCATGCCGTGCACTCCCATGCAGGAAGGCCTCATGTCGCTGACCCTCAGCAAGCCTGGCGCTTATGTGGCCTTCAACACCTTCGCCCTGCCGCCTGAGACCGACATTGACAAGTTCAAGAACGTGTGGGGTGTTGTCTTCTCGCGCAACGACATTCTCCGCACGCGTATTGTACAGGTCGACGGCGAGACGGTGCAGGTGGTCTTGCAGGACAGTATCTGGTGGTCCTCAAGCCGCAATCTGTCCGAGGCATTGGAGAAGGAGAAGGCAACGCCGATGGGTCTGGGCACTCCGTTGAACAGGTTCAGTATCGTCACTTCAGACACTACCAACTACTTCATCTGGACGGCCCACCACAGCACCTACGACGGCTGGTCCATGAAGTTGCTTTTGGACCAGGTCGAGGTATTGTACCAGGGCAGCTCCGCTCCCACCGGCCCCAGCTTCAAGCGCTTTGTGACGGATCTCTCTAATGGACATGCCGAGTCGTCTGCCTACTGGACCAACACCTTTGAGCACTTCTCGGCCCAGACTTTCCCCGAACCTTCTTCATCAGGACAAGCCCCTGAAGTGGCTTCTTTCAAAACGTCTCAGATCCAGTTCAGCCGGAAGACGGGGTCGCGCATCACCACTTCGACCCTCGTCCGAGCAGCGTGGGCAGTGTTGCTCCGGCAATACTGCGAAGGGGACGAAGTCCTGTTCGGGACTGTGTCCTCTGGACGTTCGGGTTCTCTCCTGGGCATCGAGGGCGTCGTAGGTCCCACACTGTGCACCCTCCCCGTTGTTGTCAAGGTGAACGGTGCGTCGACGGTGAGCCAGTACCTGGAAACTGTGCAGCGCGATTGGCTAGGCTCGCTCCCCCACGAGCATTTTGGCCTGCAAAACATTGCCCATCTCAGCTCAGCGAGCAAGGCCGCCTGCAATTTCCAGAACCTGCTGGTCATCCAGCCCAGGCAAATGCGCGAGTCAGACGAGAGCGCAGTAATGGGCAGGTGGCTCGAGTCGGACCAGCATTCCGACTTCTTTTCCTACCCCCTTACCGTACAGTGCAGCCTTGACGATGCACATTGCGAGGTCCTTGCTGGTTACGACAGCCGTCTGCTCAACGAGGAGCACGTCGTGCACATGCTGCAGCAGTTTGACAGCATCCTTCAACAACTTTGCTTGGAAGACCAACTCCTGAAAGTGTCAGAACTCGACGTTCTTGGTCCACAGGGTCTCCAACAGATCCTCCACTGGGATGAGGAAATCCGTCAGCAGCAGACTCCTCCTACTCCGGACAATGATGTCTGCATCCACGACCGTATATCTCAGCTGGCAGCTTCACAGCCGGAACGACCGGCCGTCTGTGCATGGGACGGCGAATTTACTTACGCCCAACTAGAATCTTACACCAGCGCATTGGCAGACCATCTCGTTTCCTTGGGCGTCCGGCCGGAAACCCTCGTCCCTTTCTGCATGGAGAAATCAGCCTGGGTCGTTGTCGCAAAACTCGCCATCCTCCGAGCCGGCGGTGCCTTCGTCCCCATGGACCCATCGTACCCCCGCGAGTGGCAGCAGGGAGTTGTCGAACAGACGCAAGCCAAGCTCGTCCTCACATGTCCCCAGACCACCGAGTCCTGCGCGCAGTTCGCCGAGCAGGTGATCGAGGTGTCCCCGAAGCTGCTCGAATCACTCCCGTTCTCCAACGCCACGTCTCCCCGATCGGCACTCTCCGACGCCGCGTACGTGATCTTCACCTCAGGCAGCACGGGCACGCCGAAAGGCGTCGTCATGGAGCACGGCGCCCTGAGCCGCAGCGTCACCGACCACGGCCACACGTTACGCTTCAGGGCCGACTCGCGCGTGCTCAACTTCGCGTCGTACGTCTTCGACGTCTGCATCGCCGAGATGCTGACGACGCTGGCGCACGGCGGCTGCGTGTGCGTGCCGTCGGCTGCCGAACGCACGGGCAACATCATGGCCGCCATGAACCGCATGCGCGTGAACTGGGCCTTGTTCACGGCGTCGTTCGTGCGCACCCTGTCGCCGCAGAAACTACCTATGCTCGAGACGGTCGTTGTTGGAGGGGAGCCGCTGGATGCTGACATCTTCCAGACGTGGGCCAGCGAGGTTTGCTTGATTGAAGCGTACGGGCCGGCCGAGTGCTGCATCTTCAGCACGAGCGCCGTGGGCGTCAGCAGAACAGATGATCCGGCCCTCATCGGGAAGTCTATCACGGGCAGCTGTTGGATCGTTGATCCCAATGACTGCAACCGCCTGGCTGCGGTGGGGAGCACGGGAGAGCTACTCGTCGAGGCGCCCACGCTGGCCCGCGGCTACCTCAACGATGCGGCTAAGACGGACGCAGCGTTTGTCGTCAATCCAAAGTGGGCAATGACTGAAAACGGACAGACTCGCCGCATGTACAAGACGGGTGATCTGGTCAAGTTCAACGCCGACGGCTCCATGAACTTCGTGGGGCGGAAGGACACGCAGGTCAAGCTGCGCGGCCAACGCATCGAGCTGACGTTGATCGAGCACCACATCAGGCAGGCGACGAGCCGCCTCCTCCACGTCGCCGTCGAGAAGATCAAACTCAGCGGCGGCGTGCAGCTGCTGGCCGCCTTCCTGGACTTCGAAGATGGGAAGCAACACCTCGATCTATCCGAGGAGCTCAAAGCACAATTCGTCTCCCTCCAACAGCACCTGCAGACCCACATCCCCCCTCACATGGTGCCCTCCATGTACGTCCCGCTCGCCGCCATGCCGCTCTCCATCCCGGGCAAGATCGACCGCCGCGCGCTGCGCGATCTGGCCGCCAGCCTCTCCCAGGAACAGTTGTCGCGCCTTTCGCTGACGGACGCCGAGAAGCGGGCACCGAGCACGCAGAGCGAGACGGACCTGCGCCGCCTGTGGGCCGAAGTGCTTCGGCTGCCCGTCGACACCATCGGCGTCGACGACGGCTTCTTCCAGCTGGGCGGCGACTCGATCGGCGCCATGCGGCTGGCCACGCTGGCGCGCGAGCACGGCATCGACATCACGGTGCAGAATATTCTCCGCAACAACAAGCTGTGCGAAATGGCCCGGACAGCCAAGCTGCTCGGGGGCGCGGAGAATGAGGAAGAAGATGAAGAAGAAGCGTGGAAGAAGCCGCCGGCGCCGTTCGCGCTGGTGGATGCCCCGGAGCGCGTCTTCGCGCGGCTCGAGCAGCAGCACGGGATCCCGCGCAGGGAGGTCGAGGATGCGTACGCTTGTTCGCCGCTGCAGGAGGGGCTGCTGGCGCTGTCGGCGAAGAATGGCGGCACGTATACGGCGCAGAGCGTGTTCAGTCTGCATCCGTTCCTGGACGTGCCGCGGTTCAAGAAGGCGTGGGAGGCGGTGGTGCAGAGGCATTCTATCCTGCGCACTGTGATTGTCGATGTCGATGGGGTGTACATTCAAGTGGTTCTAAAGGACCGTGGCGTCGAGTGGACAACTACTACTAGTCTCGAGGGGTATCTTGCAGAGGACAAGCAGAATCCTATGGAACCCGGGACCCCCTTGGCCAGGTACTGCATTGTGGAGGCTGAAGACGACGATTACTTTGTGTGGACGGTTCACCACGCCATTTACGACGGCTGGTCCACGAAGCTGCTGCTTGAGGAGCTCGAGCAGCTGTACCACAACAAGCCTCTGTCACCGGTTGTCGCGCCATTCTCGCAAGTTCAAGCCTACTTTTCTCAGCAGGACACGGCTGCAGCGGACAACTACTGGAAGAGCCGGTTGGCAGACAGCAGCGCGGCCACTTTCCCAGAGGTCAAGTCCACAGATACGCAGGTGGTGGCCGACGCAGCGATGACACACCCAGTCACATTCTCCCGCTCTTCCGGATCCTCGATTACCACCCCAACCCTCCTCAGGTCCGCCTGGGCATTGATCCTCAGGAGCTACACAGGCTCCGACTCGGTACTCTTCGGAGAAACCTTCAGCGGAAGAGACATCCCAGTGCCCGGCATCACCACCACGACGGGCCCGACCATCGCGACCGTTCCGACGGTCGTGCACCTGGATCCCAAGCAAACGCTGGACGCCTACCTCGCCGCCGTGCAGACGCAAACAATCGACATGGCGCCGTTCCAACACGTGGGACTACAGCGCATCAAAGAGCTCGGTCCGACAGCCAAAGCGGCCTGCAACTTCCAGAACCTGCTTGTCATCCAGCCAGCCGACAAGGACGGAGCCGACGAGCAGGCGCCAACCACCAAGCTCTGGAGCGCCGTCGACGACGACGACGCCGTGTCGGCCGGCGGCTTCCTCGACTACCCGCTGGTAGTCGAATGCACCGTCACGTCGACGGGCGCGAGCATCGCAGCGCGGTACGCGTCCGCCGTCTTCACCGCCGCCCACGTCGAGCGCCTGCTGCACCAATTCTCGCACGTCCTGCAGCAGCTCTGCAGCTCCGGGCCCGCGACCACCACCACGCTGAACGACATCGACCCCCTCAGCTCGCACGACAAGCGCTCCCTCGCGACGTGGAACTCGCGCGTCCCGGAGACGCTGCACACCACCGTCCACGACCTCATCGCCCAGCAGACCGCCCTGCACCCGCACGCCACCGCCATCGAGTCCTGGGACGCGACGCTCACGTACGCCGAGCTGGACGACGCGTCCGCCCGCCTGGCACAGCAGCTGCGTTCCCTCGGCGTCCGCCGCGGCGGCGCGCCAGTGGCCGTGCTGTTCGAGAAGAGCGCCTGGGTCGTCGTCGCCATGCTGGCTGTCCTGCGGGCCGGCGGCGCGTACGTGCCGCTCGACGTCGGCTTCCCGGACGAGCGCAACGGGCTGATCGTGCGGGAGAGCGGTGCATCGCTCATACTAGTCGGCCCGCAGCAGCGCGGGCGCGTCCACGAGACCGGGGTAAGGGAGTACGTCGTCGACGAGGCGGTGGTGCGGGCGCTGCCGCCAGTCAGCGACAACAACACCACTACCACCACCCCCTCCACCGCCGCCGCCGACGCCGACGCAGACGGTGCTACTCCGGACGACCCGGCCTTCATAATCTTCACATCCGGCACGACCGGCCGCCCCAAGGGCATCGTCCTCTCCCACCGCGCCTTCTGCAGCTCCGCGCACGGCTTCACGCGCTCGCTCCGCCTCACCCGCCACTCCCGCGTCCTCCAGTTCGCCGGCTTCGTCTTCGACGTCAGCCTCTCCGAGATATGGGGCGCGCTGAGCGTCGGCGCGACGCTGTGCGTGCCGGCCGCTGACGCGCGGCTGAGCGCGCTGGATGGCGTGCTGAGGGAGCGGAGGATATCGTGGGCGTTTTTGACGCCGACGGTGGCTGGCTTGCTCTCGCCGGAGAAAGTGGCGGGGCTGAAGACGCTGGTGATGGGTGGGGAGAGGTTGACGAGGGATGCGATTAGGGCCTGGGCGCCGAGGGTGGCGCTGATGAATGGGTACGGGCCGGCTGAGTGCGCGGTGTATGTGTGTGAGTCGGGTGCGTTGAGCGCTGACGCGGACCCCGGGTGGTTGGGTGGAAGGCTCGGCGGGAATCGGTTTTGGATTGTTGATCCGGCGGATGTGGGAAGGTTGGTGCCGGTCGGGGCGGTGGGCGAGTTGGTGGTTGAGGGCGCGACGTTGGCGGATGGGTATTTGAATGATGAGGTGAGGACGAAGGCGGCGTTCATCGAGCCGCCGAGGTGGAGGAGGGAGGAGATGGTGGATGTGCCGGGTTTGATGCCGGCGAGGATGTACAGGTCGGGAGATCTGGCGAGGTTTGATCCGGTTGACGGCAGTGTGCACATCATTGGCCGGAAGGACAGTCAGGTTAAGATCCATGGCCAGCGCGCTGAGCTGGGCGAGATCGAGACGCATGTGGCTGCTGCGTTGCCCGAGGGTTGGGTTGCTGTGGCGGCTATGTCGAAGCTGGGTGGTGAGCTGCGGCTCACGGCCTTTGTTGGTAAGAGGAATGCTGGTGGCAGTGGAGTCATGGAGTGGATCTCTTTGGAGGAGAATGAGGGGGCAAGGAGTACGGTACAAGAGCTGCGGAAGAAGCTGGAGACGGTATTACCACCTTTCATGGTGCCGACGGCGTACGTTGTTGTACGGAATGTGGCTCTGACGCCTGGAGGAAAAGTCGACCGCCAGAAGCTGTATGCACTTGGCCAACAGCTTTCGCTGGAGCAGTGCGTGTTGCCTGAGGAAGTCAAGGAGGATGTTGGGCCGCTGTCGGACATGGAAGAACGGCTGCGCGGTCTCTGGGCGAAGGTGCTCAAGCTCGACAAGGAAAGACTGGGTGCCGAGTCCAACTTCATCCAGCTGGGAGGAGACTCCATCTCAGCCATGCGCCTTGCCCACGCCAGCCGTGCTCTCGGCCTATCTCTCAGCGTGCGGCAAATCTTCACGGCACCAGTGCTGGCAGACATGGCCGCCGTCATCACGGTTGAAGAGAGTTCGGAAAAGGAGCCATCACACAAACCCTTCTCCACACTCGGCGACATCCACATCGACACCTTCCTGCAGGACGTCGTCTGCCCCGCCGTGGGCTCCACCAAAGACAACATCGAAGACGTCCTGCCCGCCACCGACTACCAAGCCTGGACCCTCTCTCACAACCACCTGCGCTCGCGCGGCTACAACAACTACCTAACCTACCACATCACCGGCGTCATCGACGAGCAGCGCCTCGCCGCCGCATGCCAAACCCTCGTCGCGCACCACGCCATCCTCCGCACCGTCTTCGCCGTGCAAGGCCGCCAACTCTACCAGGTCGTCCTGAAGCGCCTTCCCACGCCCCTCCTCTCCCACCACCCCCACAACACCTCCCCCGCCTCCGCCATCGCCGCCGACATGCGCGCCCCGCTGACCCTCAGCACGCCGCGCACCGCCTTCCTCCTCTGCACGCAGCAGAGCAGCAGCCCGACAACCACACACTCGCTGACCATCCGCCTCTCCCACGCCCAGTACGACGGGCTCTCCCTGCCCATCCTCCTCGCCGACCTGCGCGCCGCGTACGCCGGCACCGCTTTGTCCCCCGCTTCCCCCTTCGCCGCCTTCATCCACGCCTCCATGCAGAACGACGAGGCGGCAGCAGAACAGCACTACCGCACCCTCCTCCACGGCGCGCGCATGACGCCCATCGTCGGAAGTAACAACCCGGCGGCGCACCAGCACCGCTTCCCGCTCTCCGCGACGCAGACGCGCGTGCTGCGCGTCGATAGCGCGGCGCTGCAAGCTTCGGGCCTGACGTTCGCGGCGGTGCTGCAGGCGGGGTGGGCGGTTGTGTTGGCGCGGATGTCTGGCCAGGCCGACGTCGTGTTTGGGAGCATCGTGGCGGGGCGGAGTAGCGTGGCTGGTGGGGATAAGGTGGTGGGACCGTGTATGAACGTCGTGCCGGTGCGGGTGCGCGTCGGTGCCGGCGGTGGTGGGAAGGAGGCCGCGGAGCAGGTGCGGGAGCAGCAGGTCGAGGGGTTGCCGTTTGAGACGCTCGGGTTCAGGCGGGTGTTTGAGAGGTGTGCGGGGTGGCCGGCGTGGACGCGGTTTTCGTCGATTGTGCAGTTTACGAGCTTTGAGGGGTTTGGGGAGGGGGAGGTGCGGAGTGGTGGGGATTCCGAGTGGCGGTTGGAGAGCTTTGCGCCGCCTGGTGATGTGACGGATGTGTGGGTGGCGGGCAGGCCGCGAGGGCGGAGTGGTGGTGCTGATGGTGGGCTGGAGGAGTTTGTCGTCGATTTGGCGTATTCGGCTGATGCGGTGGGGGATGAGGTGGCGGAGACGATGGTGGAGATGCTGCGGAGTGTGGTGGAGGGGATGCTGGCTAAGAGCGAGTCGGTGGTGGTTGATGAGAAGGAGAAGGAGGTGAAGCATCCACGTCTTCCGCTTCAGCTCCCGGCCCAGACGACGCCGCCGGATTCCCCGCCGCTGAAGGAGTATCTGGAGGCCCCTGCCGAGCAGATTGTCAAGGATGTATGGCAGGAGGTGTTGGGCTGTGGAGAGGATGATTCTGATGACGTGTCGTTCTGGGATCTCTGGGGTGAGAGTCTACTTGCCGCCGCCGCCTTGAGCGAGGCTTACGGCAGGCGAGACGTCAAGTTTTTGGTCGAAGAGTTGTTAGACAGGCCGACGAGGAGGTTGCAGGCGTTCATGCTCAGCGGTTGAGCGGTACATAGTTTCTCGTGTAGTTTTCTTGTTTAGTTTTTGATTTCGGTGCCACAGTTACCTCTAAATCTCAGTTATTCTTTTGAATAGAAACACTCTAACGCGACATTTAAAATTTGGAGGTGTTGATGCTTGTCATGTTTAGGACGGACTCGAACGAGGTCGCCGGCTTTCTTTCACTTACGGCTGCACAGGTACTCCAGAGATGATGATGATTGGGGACAGAAGACTCCTGCTCGGCCACGGCAAAACTTTGGATATGGAGCTTGGAGACATGACTTCCGTCGATTGTTCCAACATATACGTCATCTGAATCTACTATGGGAAGCTCAGGGTGAGCTGGCGTGGTAGATATGATATTCATTCAGTTTAACATGCTATTAAGCATGGAACTCACGCTGTGCTTACTCTGCAAAAACAACGCGTAGCCCAGCATCGCCTTGGCCGGCTGTCACTTGCCCGCTTCCTCGCCGTTCCCAACAGTCTCTCGCTGCCTTGTCCGCTATTCATACCTTCCACCCTCAATAAGCATCTTCAAGCAACTTTGCCAGCTCCACCTCCGCCCAGGAATCTGGCAAATCTGGCAACTCAACCTGCGACTGTTACAGCACAGCCTCCACGGAGCTATGAAACGTACATTACAGCTCTAGAATCCGGCCTCGAGCTTCAACCCCATCCTTATTCAGAACCTTCACCGTCACCTCAACCGCGACAAGTCCCGCCGCCAAAATGGCCTTCACATGCGGCGGGGGGTCCCATTCGCGAAAGGCGTCGACATAAACGCCGCAGACAACGCGACTCAAAACGCCCTCCTCCTTCACCTTCAGACTCTGCAGCCGCGGCACCCACGCTGGCGCGCCCTGAACCAGGTTGACGATCCACTGGTAATCATCGGCCTCCCCGATGCCGAGAACAACGCGCGTGACAGCACTGTCCATGAAGTCGAAGCACAGCTCCAGCGCCTCGATGCTGGCGGGCAGCAGCGGGCAGATATCCTCCTTGTTGTTCCTGCTGGGATGCGGGAAGAAGCACTTGCTGTCCGCCCTCACGCGCCTCAGGCGGCCGAACGCGCGCAGGTCGAGGCGGCTGCCGTCGTGGCCGCCGGGCCACTTGAGCGTCTCCGATGTCGTGAGGTCCAGCGACTGCAGCGTCGCGCGCAGCGGCGCCAGCGCGTCGCCGAATTGCGCGGGCGAGTATCTGCCGCTCATGATGCCTAGGTGCGCCCCTACGCGCGGATCGAAGGGACTGGCCGTCATGGTGCCGGGCTCGCGCAGGACGAGCTGCTTGACGCCCCCGGAGATGAGGAGGAGGTCGCGCAGGGTGGCGGGCGGGTAGTGCGTGTGGATGGAGAGGGACGCGAGAGGGTCCTGCCGGCGGGGGAGGTTGCTCAGGGAGACGGTCGGCGGAGAGGCGTTGCGGAGGTGACGGCGGTTTCGGAGGGTGCGGAGGGTGCGGAGATTGCGGTCGTAGCTGTTGCCGATGCGGACGGTTTCGATGGGGGTTGAGTAGAGGAGGCGGGCCACGTCTTGGATGGCGACGTCGTCGATCACGTGGGCGGAGCGGAGACGCGGAAAATTTGATGTAGACAGACCGGGTGCGTGTGTCTGCTCGATGGAGTTGAGGAGTCGAGTGGTTGCCGGTTCACGCCTCCCGTCATGGTCAACGCAATGCGGTATGCTGAGCTCACGGATGTAGGAGAGCAGCTGGCAACGTCGTCTTTGGTCGGGCTGTGTGAGGGTTCGGAGTAAGATTTCAAACCGGTTTGTGAACCCAGGATGGCGACACGATACGTCGATTTTGTAGTATAAGAACTCCGTCGCTAGCTCTGAAATGGACTTGCAAGTCAGCGTTAGGGCGTGAAACGTTCCTTGGCAGAAGTAGATGTGCTCAAGAATCAGCCGAAGAACATCTTCGTTTAGGTCAGTGAAGCGTGCCATGGTGGGAATGCCGTGGATGAAAGAGGTAGTCAAGGCTTTCTTAAGTAAGAGAGTCTCGGTCGCCCAATGTGGTTACCGAAGCGCATGGACCCACTGAGTTATTATTCGGCCGAACTTGGAACTTAATAAAGGACACCGGGCCGGACAATAACTAATAGAACCATAAACAGTTTCACTCTGCCTCCAAGAGTAAAGTAGAGAACGCTGCTCTGCCAGTCAGATCCGCAGCCTATTTATCAAGCGTTGCAGCAGCTGCGAGTAAACGAAGTTGACGGAGTTAGTGGATTCCATGCTACTCGACTCCCTTCGTTGTTTGCTACCTTGTTTGCTATTGCTTAGTCATCTGGCACGTATATATTCTACGCTGCCAGCAGATAACTTATGGATCATTCTGCGCAATACCATCAGAAGTCCAAAGACGTCATCTGCATTGTTGACGTTCACGGGCTTGGTATCCTCTTCGTTCGATAGCAAAAGTTTCACAATTCTAGAAAGTCCGTGGCAAGCCGCTGCCTGTAATGAGGTGCCGACGATGCCGCTATCCGTATCAACATTCGCTTTAGGGTGTTGGGAGAAGCACCTTCGCGCATTCTTTATTGCCAACGAAGGTAGCTGCTTGAATTGGGTCTCCGAGGTGTCCATAGCGACGTGTAGGCTTGTGCTCGAGCAATAGAAAGATTCTGTTGTGTAGCGCTGTGCGTATCCGAGCAGAAATCTTTATCTAAAGGCTATAAAAGCCGAGTGCATTTATTCCAGGAAATATACTGGTTTCGAACATCCTCAATCTCAGAGGCATCCCATCCAGCCATAGCCTACTGACTCCGAATCTCCGAATGCCCCCACCCATCCCTCTCAACCTCATCCATCCTCTCCGCCGCTTTCCTTGCCACCTCCTTTACCCCCTCCTCACACGCCTCCTCCCGCTCCGCGACATCAACTAACTGCTCCTTCCAGAAGCTCCACCGCTCCTCAAAGATCCCCCTCCTCTTCTTCCACGGACACCCCGCGCCTTCCGCCTCACCCGACCTCATGACGGCGTACAGCTGCTCCGCGCACCTGATGATCCAATCCGCCGCGATGGGGACGTGGAAGTTTAGCAGCGGGCCGCGCGCCTGGTACGCGCGGGACCGGGGATCGGGGCGCTTCTCGAGGGCTTCGGCAATGACGATGATGGTGTCGCTGGACCGGACGACGATGCCGGCCTGGCACAGGCGCGCGGAGAGGGCGTTTAGGTTTTTCCACTGGCTCTGGTCAAGGTCGGTTCCGGGCGCTGGCGGGGCGGCAGAGATCTCTGGGCGTGCGGTATCAGCGAAAAGATCAGGGCGATGGGTGAATGAGGGAGAGCAAAAAAAGGAAACAAGGAATAGGTAAGTTCCTTACGGTGGAACCGCTCGCTCAGCACGATGCCCATGTGTGGGAGCTCGGCGTAGGGGTTGGATGGCTGGATGTCGGCGTCGCGGAGGGCGCGGATGAGTGCGACTAGGCGGTCCTGCGACCCGTGCGCGGCCGGGATCTGTTCGGCGAGCTTCCCATGTCATGTACCAGAAGCCCTCGCCGAGGGCGCGCTGCGCGAGGTTTTGCTTCTCCGCCTCGGACTGGCACAGCGCGATGAGGTCGATGGCGGCGGCGGCGGCGGGTGAGGTCTGGGACGTCGGTTGCAGGTATGGGATGAGGATGTCTCGGGTCTTATGCTCAAGCGACCAGTCCTCGCCCTCGTCCTTGGGGAAGGTGATGGATAGGTCAAGGGACATAGTGGTGGCGTGGTTGATGGTGGGTAATGGGCGTTAGGTGAGAGTAGAGTAGGGGATTGAAGGCTTTTTGCGCTCCGGAGATGAGAACATGCACTTATTTCGAGGTGTCTTGGCAAGAATTGTGCAGTTGGAGGCTGTTACGTAGTTGTATTGTGTTGGTCCAACTGTTGCCTAGGGCTGATGGCGCACTGGCGAGAAACACCGCCCCCGGTCCAACCGTTTTGGCTGCCCCATTGTGAGGCAATCAAACATATGTTCCAATTTTAGCGAGCGTAGACTGGTAACCATTGTCCGTGTGGCCGGATGGGTACTAGACAGCATTGTACATGCTGCCGTGGCCGCAGCCCCGATGCCCAGAGCTTTTGTTTCGCATCTCTGACGCAAATTCGAGGGTTGTCCTTTACCTTTACGTATAACTATTCGGATTGACAACACATTCGATTTATGAAAACGCTAGATAAGTAGCTAACCGAGTCTAATCAGGCGTCGAGAAGCTCCTGCTCTAAGGTGTTCGCTAGATATAGGGCGTCCATCTGATGTAAAAAAATCATCAACCCAAATTACACCAACACGGAAGGCAGTCCCATCAATCATCTCTACTACAACAGCAGAATTAGACAGAGGGCCACCGATAATGCTCGGTAGAATTATACCTTCAGAACCCGCGGTTTTGACGCGCTCTCCAAACGAGCAAGAATAGCTTGTGAAAATTGTGGGTGTGGTGAGGGAGATACCAGCCGGAAATTGGTTATTTTCGAGTACAAGAGTAGCTTGAAATGGCAGATACCCGTTTGAGGCCCTCTCCTGATCATACCTGATTCTAACACGCAGGATCCAGGCATCCAACCAAAGAAATCGGGAAAGCTGATCTGGGTCTTCACTTAGGTAATTTAACTCCTCCAGTTTGTCCCAAGGAAGTAGTGTTCCATTTATCAATTCCACAAAGACTTGTTCCGGCTCGTCATCCTCCCAAACAACCTTGTCTTTTTGTAATGCCCCCACATCGATGCCTTCCCCAGGCCAAGCAACCCAGGACCAACTTGGAAACTGCGAAAGTCGATCGACGGGGAGATCATCCATATCGCGCCAGCACAGCCATTGCAGAAATCTAGCAGCCGAAGAGTGCTTCAGAGAGGCGCCTCTCTCCATCGGAAATACCGGCAGGCCCCAGACGTTGTAGGTAGGTGGTTCCGCGTTTTCGAAGGCCCGTAGTATCCCCGAGAAGGCCCTCAAACGATCATCGTAATGGGTGATATCCCTTTGAGTATACTGGCATACCCGATCTTCTAACTCTCCCAGACCGGTAGACAAGAGCTTTAGCCGGCCCTTTTCCATATTCTCCTGGGGGGATTCTGGTGTCGAGCGAGTTTCAGCTCCTTGATCCACAGAGACGACCCGACAGGCAAACGATACTTGTTCGTCGGTGAACACAAGGCATCTCCTGGAAAACACGCCTTCCTGATATGTCCAAGCCCTTGTGTTCCATTTCGACCTTTCGAGTAACCTGCGTTGAGGAGAGTGATATGTGTTATTGCGCATACCTACAAATCCATGGCGGCAGAAAAGATAATTCTCGATCCTGCAGTGCGTTTTCAAAACTCGAGGACGCTCACTAACTCCCGGAAGCCCGTATTCCGCATCTTCGCCTGCAGCAGCAACGATCGTGATTGTAGACTGCTGATAGATAGTATCCATGTTTCGAATCTGGTGTATCATCTTTTCTTCGTCGAGTTGGTCGATGCAATATTTATCAACCCAGAGAAAGGAGTATCCAAGTGCTAAGGTGACTACCAGTGCATCTTCGATGGTTCTTTCCGCCTTTTGCGGTAGCCTGCTGGCTTGTGGCTTGAATTCAGGAGTCTTGACCTGCCCCCAAACGTAGCTAAGGGCGACGTATTCTTCCCCGGTCTTTAGAAAGTCTATCGTCCGTGTTTTGCAGTTTATAACCTGCACTCCCTCGATCTTGTGCTTTGCGATGCCACTGCGACACTCTTCATGTTTGATACGGCATTGGTCGAGCTTTGTCTTTAGGTTGTCGTAGTCAATTGACAACGGACGGACTGTATCAGTGTATAGAGAATTTATACTGATAGATATGTGAGTTTTTTTGCGTAATAACGCGTGTATTTCTGCTGGCCAAGTAGAAAAGATATGAACCTCTGTCACTTCCAATAAATCATTGGTAGTAGGATGACGCAAATCAATGATCGACCAGAGGTCACCCTCTTGATCATTGGGAGCGTCTTGCACCATCAAACAGAGTGGACAGTTGGATTCCGGGTGGATGTCGAATTCGTATTCTTCGTAATTGGGGTAGGGACATTCAGAAATGAAGTACATCATCTGTTCATGGCATTCGGTACAAACAATTTCCATGTCGTCAAAGAGGTTTATAGTGGGAATTATACGAGGAAGCCATTCCGGAATGCTGATCTGAGGAATAGCCGTTATGGATCCATCGTGGTCGCGCCGTCGGCCGCCCGTCAATGCTTCGGCGGGCACCAACTCAAGCCCGGTACATTCTGAAACGCTTTCGGTGCTGTTGTAGAGATCTTCTCCGTCGCTCAATAGATACTGGGCCATTGTTGGTAGTGGTTGAAGACGGATCTATAGTAGATATGGAGCGATTCTGAGACAATGGTAAATTCCGACTCCAAATGTCCGGTGATAGGGCCAGGTGAGCGGATAACGATTGAGGATCCCCGCTGAGATGGCTAGGAGAAGAACGAATGACGGCAAGAGGCGTAGAAGTAGCCAAGTAGGAACTCGGGCGATGTTCTCGAAGATTGTCCTCGGGGGAGGGTGAGTGGCGCAACTGGAGCTGCCGCGAGTTTTGGGCTGGCCACTAGTGTTGGATTGCGAGCACCAGGACGACCCGGGGGAAGAAAGTGACGAGTTGCGCAAGGCGTGAGAAATTTCCTGCTGTGAAGAGCTGGAGCTTAAGTAGACCTATGCTCTGGTGGGCCTTGGGGAGACGTAGAATAAGTTGAGATGCGGAACGGAGTACTTCGGAGAACCGGCGAGGATGCCTGAAATGCGATTTAGGCAACCTTGCTTACACAAAATGCTGGAGCCTAGACACTAATTCTTATAATCTAACAGGTATGATCCTCCTGACACCCACTGCAAGATGAAAGTGGACCGTTCCGATAATGTGGAGAAGACAGCACATGTCATTTGCTAGCGCAAGTCCCTCACCAATATTGCCTGCAACTGTGCGAGGGTGGAGGACCACGGCTTACACGGCGATTGGAGGGGTTGTATCTCGAGTCTCCACTGTGGGACCCAAATATGGAAGGATAACGTGAAAATAAGAGGGGAAGCCGAAGAAAATCTATGTGGGGGCGGAAACTCGCCAATCACGAAAGGGTTCAGTCTGCCAGTTGCTGCCAAGTTCCGTCTCCGCCCGGGATGATTGTTTTGTACTGTGGTTTGAGGGAATTAAAGTGGTAACAGACTGGAGTCATAAATCATGAGGTTTGAAGCATTTGTCTACCAGCCCCAAAGATCATCCGCGGCTATCTTTCCGACTTTTTGGAGCTGACTCTCTCGTTCGACTGCTACAAGAGAATAGGGCAATGCCAAGGCTCTAGAGATGCAATCCATGAACGACAGGAGGAGGACTGGTATCTCCGCTCTCGGTTGGTAATTCTCGTACGGGAGCTGAGCGACAAGTACGAGGAGCTCGACACGCCGCTATTAAACAACCCAAGAACTTCGTGGACCTACGCCTGTGTTTAGGGAAGCATCTCGATGAGAATCCAATTAAAAAGCCTGCCCAGGCACTGAACAGATTTTCTCGAGAGGAAAACGAGCCACTGGCTATCGAGAACATCAGACTGATTCCGCATCTGTATCTGGTTAAGAAAGTCGCGACGCACCGGTGCAAGCGCATCAGCAAGCACAAAGACACTCGAGGCGAATCTCGACTACAACTCTATGAGGATCCTAGAATCTATATAGACGGCCCACTCTTAGTCGAGAGCCCGGTAGACTATACCGACAATGATGAGCCTGAGGACTTACTTCAGGATGATACTGTACAATCACCCCGAGAGACGCAACGCCTCAGAATTGATCTGAAAGAACTAATGGCTCAGATCTTGGGAATGCCAAAAATGCTTTTGAATTGTAAGCTGTTTTTCACATTGGAGGTATTCATCGTTGGGATTGTGTTGGCGATTTTGCTCTGCATTCAGCTTCTATCTGTACCTAACGGAGAGGGGTTCGTCTTTTTTACAAATTTGATTTTATATTAATATGCTAATTCTATAGTCCCCTGCTGATGATTTGGCCCTCCTCTTGCATTCATATTTATCGCCTCGTTTATGTTGGGTGGAGATAAAGGCAATTTCGAAAGGCACTGAAGATGAATTCATTAGACGAATATAGTTTTCAAGGTAGTAAACAGACAGACGAGAAGTAGTAAAGTAGAATAATGACGCAGAATAGGAAGAAGGCGGAACAATAAAGAAGAGCCAGCACGATTGCAGATGTAATAGGGATCTTCCCAATTCAAGGCTCCCGATTGGCAAGACAAGACAAGACGAAAGAGGGATACGGCTGAGGCTGAGAAACTGAAGAAGCTAGCGGTAATTGAGCTCTGCCAAGCAACGAAGAGGAGTTTCATGGGCGCGGGAGTATATCAAATGTTACGCTGAGAATACGGTTGTGCAGGGCCGATACTGCAAAAGGTGAACTTGCGCCGAAGAGGCTACATCTGGAGAACTAGATGAAGTAGCGAGGAAGAATTGCAAAGTCTGTTTCGAGGGAAAAGACGGCCGATGGTGGACTGGCTATGTTGAAATATCTACGCTAAATTTTCGCCTGTAGTTGGAAAATCTTAATTTTATGCTTATTTCAACCCATGCCGTCGATGATAAAACCGGAATTCTTTGCCTGAGAATGGCGTATCCGAGTGTGTTTCCGAAGTTGGCAGTCGTTACAGGGATAATTTTCGTTCGTAGCATCAGCCGAATGTAACCGCTATTTGCCTCGATCACGTTGTAAACCAGCTCGAGCAGTGGAATGTCACCTCGGATAAGTTGAGTTCGCCAAGGTCATCCGATGTCACCCAAGTGCATTAGCGAGAGTCTTCCTCGTTTCCAACCAACAAGCCTTCAAAAATGCAGCAACTGAGCTACGCTGACTGTTGCTACTATCAAGGATACAATGTCGTGCTGTGAGTCGCCGCCAAATCACTTACAAATGTAAGCGAACAGGGCGTTTCTTACGTTGTATGTAGTACAGACCGCCCCCGCATGGGGTAATTGCGTCATCTGAAACCAAGATTGCACGATTGTGTTTAGCCGCCTGAAAGTCTTGGGCGTGGAATAAAACTTTGCGTCAAGAACACTTTAACATGTGGCACCGCCCTAAGGTCGGAGTTGTTTCCAGAGGCCAGGTGTTCGTGCACCATCGATCAAGATGGCCACCGCTCACGATTCCGAAAAACTCGACCCAGTCCGTGTCGCGTCGCCAGCTAGTGACTCCAACGTCCTCAAAGTTGGTAGTCTCGCATTCGTTGGGGAACAAGGTGGCAATGGGTCGGCGCCAACCTTCCAAGAAGCGACGGGTGCTCCCGTCGAGCAAGAGTCTCCGCTTGGCTACAAGGTTAAGTGGTTCACCATCATCTTTCTGAACATCGGCCAAATGATTGGTACTGGTGTTTTCTCAACACGTAAGCGCACCGCAATTCTTTTCTTTCTTCCAAGCAAGTAGGTGCGGCTCAAAGATAAGATCTAACGCTTTTTGGTAGCCGCTTCTATTCTGACAAACGCTGGATCTGTGGGGATGGCCCTGATGTTTTGGTTCATCGGCTTTGTCATCTCGTGTTGCGCGCTCTGTGTATACCTGGAATTGGCATCCTACTTTCCTTCCCGTTCTGGAGCCGAAGTCGTCTACCTCGAACAGGCATATCCGCGGCCACGATATTTCTTCCCAACGGCATTCGCGGTTCAGTCCGTGTTGCTATCATTCAGCAGTAGTAACGCAATTGGTAAGTTGGTTATGTCAGGCGCGGAAGGAAGCTAACAGATTTTAGTGTTGGCCCAGTATGCATTCAAGATGTCACCAGACTACAGCCCCTCCGACTGGGAACAGAAGGGAGTTGCTATTGCAAGCTACACTCTCGCTATAGTTCGTGAGTATCCCCCCCATCCATTGCCACGGAAAGGTACCAACCTTCATAGTGCTCATTGTTAGCAATCGGCTTTCCCTCTGGCTCTCGGACATCTTCGGGTTCATCAAGGTCTCGACACTTATTTTGTAAGTATTTTGGTTCTGTAATGGATTAACAACTAACAGAATACAGCATAAGTATCACCGGTCTCGTTGTTCTTGGAGGTAATACATCTGTGGCTGATCCGAATGCCAACTTCCGGGATGCTTTCGCCGGAACCTCAAGCAATGGGAATGCCATGGCAAACGCATTGGTGAAGGTAACATTCGCTTATGAGGGATACGCAAATGCGTTCAACATGATGAACGAAGTCAAGGTAAATTTTAAAGAAAAGGAAAAGGCCGTTGTACTGATCGCGTTTAGGACCCCGTCCGCACGATTAAGAAAAGCGCGCCAGTGGCGCTGCTGATTGTTGCAGTCATGTATACTCTCTGCAACGTTGCTTACTTCGCTGCTGGTGAGTATGGATATTGTTCCTCCAGCATAGTATTTATGACTAATCCTACCGCAGTACCCAGCGAGGAAATGAAAGCCGCAGAGCAAACTGCAGCAACCCTCTTCTTCACAAAAGTTTTCGGTGAGAATGCTGCTAAAGGCCTCAATATTCTCGTCATCATTAGCGCATTTGGCAACTTGATATCGAACTTGATCGGGCAGTCTCGAATGATCCGTGAAATCGGAAGGCAAGCATTTTCGATCAGGAACCTGTCACAGAGTTGGCGCTAACTTTACACAGGCAAGGCGTCCTGCCATGGCCTAAATTCTGGACCACGACACGCCCCTTCGGCACACCAATCGGCCCCTACCTGCTGAAGTGGGGAATGACGGTCCTCATGATCGTGGCGCCACCGGCTGGTGATGCCTTCAACTTTGGTACGCAGATCAAGCACTAATTTGGTGATTCAGCGCAAGGACTGACATGTGGAATATGTAGTCGTGGACCTCAAAACCTATCCCGATGCTGTCTTCTTTTTCCTCATGGCGGCGGGTGTGTATATTATCCGGCGCCACCGCTCTCGCATTGGGGTCGGACGATCCGAATTCCGCGCTTGGGATGCCGCGGTCATAATATACCTGCTCGTCAACCTCTTTCTTCTTGTCATGCCCTGGTACCCTCCCGAAGGTGGCGCGACCGGTGGTGATGTCAGCTTCTGGTACGCAACGTATTGTGTCGTGGGAATCGGCATGTGAGTTTCTTCTTTCTTCTGGATGGCCGGCAGTCAGCTAAGTGTAACAACAGCATCCTCATGTGCGTCGTGTACTATTGGATCTGGATCTACGTGCTTCCGCGTTTCGGCGGATATGCAATGCGGCAGAAGCTTGTTGTCTTGGAGGATGGAGCGGTGATGCACAAGATAGTAAAGGTGCCAAAGGATCAGCTGGCCGAATGGGATGCGAATCACGATGTCTCGGGGCGGTCAATCACCGCAGAGAATGGGGTGGTTTCTGCAAAGAGAGAGTAAGCACCCAACCAGAGAAGAGATCTACTGTCGCTGTACTACACTCAAGGTACGTGGTACTTGAGGCAGGATAGATAGCAACTAGAGCTTACAAAAAGTGATACATGCACGCTTGATCCCGTTGATTTCGTAGAGCTTCCTACTCGGAGTAAATTTCTCCCCGTATGATATACTGTGGGCTGTCAGAAGCTGACGTGGATTCCAAAAATGGTTACGGTTAATTTTCCTGTACCCAATAATGTCCCCGCATTGCCTGGGTCATCCGCGGAAAATGTCGTAAGCACTAGCACTGGCCTTGAACCGAAGCTAAAATCCGCCGCAGGAACATTTAAAACGTGAAGATTGAATGTCTACATTATGCGAATTGATTTCTTTGAATCAATCCTGGTTCAGCTGTGAGACTCGGAGGCAGTTTTCTCCTCCATCCCCAGCCACCTCCACCAGAAAACAACCACTCAACTCGCCTTCAGAATGTCCACCACGAAGACCTCAGAAACGCGAACGCGCCCCATGGGTGTCCTTGTCCTGGGCCAATCTCGCACCGGCACCTCGTCCATGCGCGCAGCGCTGCAGCATCTCGGCTACACGCGCGTCTTCCACTTCTTCTCCCTCTTCGAAAATCCCCTCCAAACACCAACGTGGCAACGCGCCTTCCAGGCCAAATTCCTGCCGCCCGACGACCCGTCTCGCCCTCCGCCTTTCACCCGCGACGACTGGGATGCCCTGCTGGGCCCCGACTGCACCGCTCTCACCGACACGCCCTGCCACATCTTCGCCGAAGAGCTCATGGCCGCCTATCCCGAGGCCAAAGTCGTGCTTACGGTCCGCGACAGCACGGAGGCGTGGTACGACTCGTACAGCACGACCATTTGGCCGTTTCTGGAGGCCGAGGCGGTGGCGCCGACGCTGTGGTGGCGCGTGGTGCAGGCGTTGCGGCCGCGGATGCCGTTTGGGTACCTTGATGTGATGCATTCGTGCATGGCGCGGTTCACGGATCTGGGCGCCATACCGGAGCGGGGACGGCAGTACTACGAGGAGCGGAATGCGGTTGTGAAGGAGCTGGCTGGGGACAGGCTTTTGGTGTTCAATGTCAAAGAAGGCTGGGAGCCGCTGTGTAAGCATTTGGGGCTGGATGTCCCGCCGAAGACCGTGCCGTTCCCACGGATGTTTGATGGCCAGGAGTTTGGGGAGATGTGGAAACAGTGGTGCAGAGGCTCGGTAGTGGGGGCCATGTTGAATTTGGGGAAAGGCATCGTGGTCACGGCGGCGGTGGTGTGGACGTGGAAGGCCTATGTGAACGGGGGGATCATCTGGCCATTAGCTTAATTTCGAACGATAACAGTTCAGATAGATGGGTCTAAAGTCGACCTTTTCAATCTGCGGGGGTAAATGTTTATACTTGAACCCCGCTGAACAACTATTGTAACTTACATTCTATGTGGAGGGCTTGACCGAAAACAGGACACCTACGTGGTGTACTTGAAAGGTCGCGTTGGATTTAAGCTTGCTACTCCTCAAAAAAGATGTTGTACTGCCTCTCCAAGACCATTGCAACAATAGACCCAGCGCCAGAAGCAATCATTTCCTCGATAACATACGCTACTTTGTCCAGCAGCTGCGAATTTGTGCTTTTGGTCCGCCTTGACTCAAATACCGGATAGTTCGCGGCCTGTTCCCGAGCCACCGAAGCATGGAGGATGTATCCCACGATAAAGGGCAGCTCGCTTTCGTTCTCAATGTACGAAGGCCCGTACATCTGCCGTAGCTCTTCGGCGCACTTGTCCTTCACCGCCCTCAAAAGCCTCCAGCAGAACCGGTGCATCAGCGCATAGTCAAAGGACAGCTCAAGCACCTCGCCCTGCAGCGCATTCCTCAGCTTCTCAAGTAACTCTTCGACAGTCAGTTTGCCAATGGCCTGCTGATGCTTCCGTGCCGCATTCTTATCTCGCGCCTTCGCACTTTTCACAAGCCCAAACTGCTGCGTCTCACCTTCCTCCGTCTCGAACGTCTCCTCGTCTGACATGTCTGCATCTTCTTCCCACGCATTCAGCTTGCCGAGCAGCGCCCGCACCTCCTCGTGCGTAAAATTGCCAGCCGTACCACCACCACCCGAGTACCTGGCCCGGAACGCCTCCACGACCCCAGCTTTCGCCTTGAGTCCCCTCGGCCCGCTCCGAGAGACCTGTGGCCGCTTATGCTTGCGGCCCCCTTGAGGCGCAAAGTTCGCCGCCGAGTAGCCCATGCTGAGCATGAACCGCTGTAGAAAGACCTCATGCGTGGCTCCTAGTGGCGCAGGGCCGAGCATAACGTCCATCTAGACCACCCCACGCATGATTTCCATGTCTTTCCACGAGCTCTGCAGAAGGCCCGTCTGCCGTACGGCGTTGTAGAGGTGCGTGCAGCAGACTGTCGCACCCCACGCATTAGCCAGGGCGATGCCAGCTTCGTTGAAGTCCATCTTGAGACCGTATGCAATGAGGCCGCAGAGTAATGGGTGCTTGGAAAGAAGATGGCGGTCGGAGGGAGGCGGGCGGTTGTGCCGTATCGATGCTTGCAGGATAGGGTCGCCCTTGGCCCAGGTGTCGATGCGGTGCTTGATGAGGCGGAAAACGGCGTCGTTGGAGCGCGGCCAGGTGTCGATCGTAAGAGAGGCGTGGAACTCCTGGTGCTGGTCGATGGATGACAAAATCTGGTTTGCGGCCTTTTCCATGTCTATCAAGCCTCGATAGACTTGGTCGCGCATACGGTGGTGTATGTCGAGGAACACTTGCACGGCCAGGACGGTGGAGAGGCTGATTTGTTTGGTGTCGAAGGCGGTGCGGAGCCCGCGGACCAGCTCGTCCTCGACTGGCATATTGCCCCGCATCCGGCAGAGCAACGCAAACTCTGGCAGGATTTCCATTAGCACTACGGTGTCTTCCTGGTGCTTTTCCCTGGCACTCTTCTGACGCCGGTCACTCGATGGGTCGTAAGTGCCGTAGAAACCCTCCTTGTAGATGAGGATGTTGGTGGGGCCGACAAGCTTGACAAAAGCCCCAAGCAGCCGATAAGTAGGCCACATGAAGGGAGTGACAGAGTCGTAGACTTCAAAGTTTAGAGCATCGTCAGGCTAAGAGCGGTAATCCGGGTCTTGGCCCTGGGTCTGGCAGGTGGCCATGTACCAGCACATCAACATGCGCTCAACGCCACCATGCCTTTCAAACAAGCCTGCAACGTCTTCTTCGAGGCGGCGAGCAAACTCAAGGGCAGTGTTGGTGGTGATAGAAGCTGCCACGATGTCGCACATGCCTACCTTATAGGCAACCCATGTCTTTGCAATGGCGGTCCGGAGACGGTTGAAGTCTTCAAGAACCAGGGCGAATACGGTGCAGGCTTCATCGAGATCCTGCGGCTGCTCCGATTGGTAGTCTGGGCGGGTTTGGCTTGGCTGGGCAATATCAGGTGCGTTGATGAATGCCTCGGAAGGCTCTGAAACGGTAAGATGGGTGAAAGGATTCGTCACAGAGTCGGTTCCTTCGGCTGCCTTGATTTGCTCGGGATCGGCCTGGGAAAAGTATGGCTGTAAGATGGTTTTCACGTGCTCTAGAATACCGACAAAATACGAATGGCGCTTATCCGAGTCCTCGTCGTCTTTGGTACGGTCCTGTTGGGAAACCAGAGTCTGTGCATGCTTCTTCCGGACCTTGATGGCGCGATTCAGCACAGTGGCAATGGATTGGGGTACCTTCACCGGTGGCTTTGTAGAGCCAGCAATGAATTCAGCCAATGCCACAAAATCCTTGGTGGCGATAGTGTACGAAGGCTTGATTGGCGAGGCAGTATTTTCGGTCGGCTGTTCTTCCGCCTCCTTCGCTTGCTTGCGTGCCTTTCCCTTCAGTCTCCGAGAGCGTGGAGCGGATTGAGATGTTGTAGGTGAAGGTCGAAGGAGGTCAACTGAGTAGCCGCAGCGGCTTGCAGTGGATGCCAGCTACGCGGCAATGACATTGGTGTCTTCTTTGTATTGTTCATAGCTACTGATAACGAAGCCAGAAAGCATGGCCGGTGGAGCTTGAGCCAGACGCAAGTACAATGTTGTCAAACTTTGTGGTGGTGGAAGGTAGATGAGTACAGAGTCGGCGGATGCGAGTTGTAATAATGAGTCAAGCTGTCCTCAATTAAAGCTAAGCTAAGCCCGATCGGAAAGCGAGCAAACTCTCAGCACGGACCATGCTGGTTTCCTCTTACATCATAGCCGGCCAAAGCCGTACTTATCTGCGGAGATGTTTGCTTTTTCCTCTTCGTTACAAACGTCCCTCGATTTTTTCATCTATCCAACACAGGAATTCCTCCGCACATAGAAAAAATCCCTCGCAACGCAACTTGGCCTGGTTGACATCCCCAGCAACTTCTTCATCTTTAAAGTTGAGCTCAACGAAGCTGTTGCCGTCTGGGAGCAGACGGCCGCAGAGTGAAAGCGTCTTAGGGTGGGGGAGTCTGCCCGTGTATTTGCAATAACGAGCACGTGATACTTACGGGCGAGGAATACTCCGGACCTGCAGGGTCCGTACCACACTGCCTAACTTTCCATGGCTTCTGATTATTGACTACTCCTTGTATACCGCTAGACTCGTAATCAAGAATAATGGCGGCTACTCTAGATGAGAATGATATATATATTCTCCATGTATGTATGATGAAAAGTGTGGACTTAATCATCTCGTGTATTCTCTGTGTGCCGGTGGACCTCGACTTCCGCTCCTTCTATCTCGTTCTATAGGTGGCATTTGGCTGGGCCGAGGTGCACCTCTACCACTTTATTGTTTCTGAGTCGCGAGCTGCCGGTGAGGTAAGTTGGTACTTATGATACCCTGAAAATTGCTTTTGCTTGTCTTGAGCTAATATTCACGTTAGCCATACCAATTCTTTCGCCCAAACAAAGAGCTCCTCTCGATCCAAGACTCTGATGATGACTGGGATGAGCAAGATGACATGATAGTCCAAATGGCTCTTGTTACCGGCCGCCCAGCACCGCGTGTTGTTCCAAAAGCACTGGCTTCGGAATGTACGCTCGCCAGCGTGTTCGCAAACCCGCAATTCGCGGATAGCAAAGCAGAGGTCACGTACGAGTATGACTTTGGCGATGGCTGGATCCACGAGATCGTTTGCCTTGGGAAGGCAGATGCAGATGGAGAATTCGCCAGAAGGCAGATCGGCAAGGGCGTTGTAGATGGCCAGTGGACTTGGTGCATCGGCGGAGAGGTACGCGACCCCTTATCCCATTCTCCTATGAGTTTCTTTCTGCGGTGGGACAGCTTTGAGTGCTAATCAACCGCACCGATGCTACAGGGCCATCCGTGCGCCGAGGATTGCGGTGGGTCGGGCGGATGGAAGGAACTTAAGCAGGCTTTCGCCGACGGTGCGCATGGTGGTGAGCGCGTTGATGAGCTGCGGACGTGGTATAGGACTCATTGTCTCAACGGCGAGCGCGAGGGCCTTAATCCGTGGAAGTGGGATATCTTCGAGGTGAACCAAAGGCTCGCGAGCTTACACTGCTAAGTTAGTGGCATGCACGCGCTGCAGTCTTCTTAGCATATGCGCCGCAGGCTACGATGTTCTGCCGTGCCTTTCACCTGTTTGTAATTTGATTCCTCTACCTCCATTCTCAGCCCAACTCCGTCTAGTACTTGCAGGGCTGTCTCTGTGATGCCTTGCTGCCAGTTTTATCCCCGGCGACCGCTAAGGAGGTCCGAATTGGTTTGTGTCATAGTCAGCACTAAATAAAATAAAAGTAGGTTAATTTAACGAAGCTTTAGGTTAAGGGAGAATTAGAACAGTAAGAATAAGAATAAAGAAGAGCGAAAAAATAAATAGAGAAAGCGCTACATTTTATTCAGCGATGTCAGTATGCCTTATGTTACCGAGGGCAACAAGTTAAAAAGGTAGAACTGTTGAGCTTTAAATGATAACAGTCGAAATATTTAGGTTTTAACAGGATTTACCGATCTTGTAGCAGTTGATGCGCTCTAAGAATGTAGTAGAGTCCTAAAATATACAGATGGGAAAGCTATAGAGAAACAGGGCCTGTGAGCTTTTGGAATGCTTCCTCCTTTACAATATTCCGCGTCTCATCATTGAGAATAGGGTTTAGGACCTTCATTGCGTCCTCTGCTGCGCATGTGCTTCGTAGTATCCCTATAAGAAAGTTGTTGGCCCACTGTCGATCCTCGAGTATTCGCCATGCTATATCTTTCTTTCTCTTATATTGGTCCCATCCCATCCAACGACATGCGCCAGGAGATGCGCCAGAACGTGTCCCAGGAGGCACATCGGGAGTCGAACTACTGATTTTGGCATGCAGACGCGAGCAACTGTTACACCAATGGATTGGAGATTGCCGAAAAGCCTCAAAAAGCTGCTCAACAGTGGCCTGTTTTATCGCTGATGATACACTTCCCAGCTCTGAAATGTCATGCCCACTCGTGTCTTCGATGGCCCATGTTGTCCAGAAGTCGATGTCTTCCTGTTTAAGCAGCTCTCCAGAATAGCACTCCGTTGAATTGAGGGAATCAGTGTCAGAATCTGTATTCTCCATTCTCGAAAAACTGCGAACGCTGGATCCATCATCATCATCGTTTGTGTAGGAAGTCTTTTCGTTCTCTGAGCCGAGCGAAAATGAATCTGAATCGTCACTGTCATCTAAGCTTCTTTCGGAGCCTATCTCGTCAATGTATTCGAGACAGTCGTGGTACTCGCTTCCGAAATTTGAAGTCCACTCTGAGCTGCCTTGACTATCGCTGTAGTCCGACGACTCATAATCTTCATCAGAAGAATCAGTTTCCGAGTCTTCGGGGTCACAGAGCCTGGTCCGCCGTTCAGAGAGCATGTAGACGTGATAGCGGCGCCATTTGTTTGATGTTCTATCATAGCCGCATTGAGAATGATCACAGTCCAAGTCGCGATGAGCCAAACGTGATTGCCAGGGCAGCAGTTTGCTTTTCTGAGTATTCTCCGATGCGCCGATACGGCTTAGGCTTGGGGATTCCTGATCATCGTTTCCTG
Source organism: Lasiodiplodia theobromae (assembly GCF_012971845.1). Lineage (NCBI taxonomy): Eukaryota > Fungi > Ascomycota > Dothideomycetes > Botryosphaeriales > Botryosphaeriaceae > Lasiodiplodia > Lasiodiplodia theobromae. The sequence goes on from NW_023336531.1 coordinate 103,580, forward strand.
ATGGAGGTGAGGCGTTCCTTTCGGTCTGATTTGAAGGAGGGGTCCGCGGTGAAAAATACAGAGTTCGTCTAGACGCGGCTGTCGAATAGTCTAATGGAGAAGAGTAGAAATCCGGATTAGGTGAGAGTGTCGGTGTTTGAGGTCGTTCAGAGTTCGTTCGGTGTCGGACCTGGCTGATGCAAGCGGAAATCCTTGCCCTCAGGATTCGGGATGCCCAGACGTGCATATTTCCAACGATGATGAGAGTAGATAAAAAGCCCCACATCGTATCAAGCTTAGCTTCCCATATGCAAACCATTTTCTAAACAGCGTCAGCAACGTTTGTACACTATTATTGCGAGGGGGATACGGACATGACCAAGCAAATCATCTCCTTCGCGGGCGAGAAAGGTCAACCACACTCTCAAGTCGGTGCCAACACTAGTAAATGCAACAATTGGGTTGGTCTCTACAGCCATTTCCGATTCTTCTCCAAGACGGTGCTGAAGTGAGAGGGCTGCAGAACTACAATTTGCTGCTTGACAATAGCAAAACTCCTTGGCATCCTGTCGTGCGTGGAAACGTTTGACCTCTACAATTGCCCAAGGAAAGCATAGTAGATCGGCTGCCGACAATTTCTTTCTGTTCTTCTTTCGAAGTCCAGTGGTGACCGTTGTAGTGATCAAATTGTTTGTGCATAGGTGCTCGTGCACCTCAAGAGAGAAGTTTTTTGCCGATGCCTCCTGGTGAAAACCTCTCGGAATATTGCTTTCCGACGCAATAATAGGGAACCCATATGTCAAGTCAGGCTTCGGGCCAGTTGGAATTCGCGAGGATGGATCGATATTTGGCCTCATCTTCATTGCCCCCCAATAAATGTTGGCACCACTGGCCATTCCGGTTAGGAAAGTTCATCTCGTGCATAGACTTTGCTGAGTAACTTACATAGACCAACGGTCGAACAGGTTGCTGAGATAATTTGTTAAAAAGGGTCAAATGAAAATAGCGTCCGGCTTACTTGTAACTTGTCCGGTCTGGATGGGCGTCCTCATATCGCTTGAAGATGTTGACGCGGAGAAAATGTGTTACGTCATCCTCCGTCCAGTTCCTGATCCCTTCCCTAAACTCATCTAGAATTCGCATGCATTCATCGATCTCAATGCCTTCAACAGTAGATTTCTGAGGTCTGTATCGCAGGGGTTGGAAGTAGGCGGATTCTGGTAGAGCGTTGTATTCCTCTGTGCGCAATCTCTCACCGTCTTTTTCCAAGTCCATTCTCCACTCCTCTGGTATCTTCTTGTCAAAATTCAGGAGAGCTTGTCTGAATACCTCAACATAGTCTGGGAGCCTTCCGGCTGGAGTACCATCATCTCCTGCGCTCCACGGGTCGTCCTCGTAGAAGATGCTGTGAGACTCCAGGATGTCCCTGCTAAGTTTTGGCTTTTCTTCGGTCATGAGGGCTTCTTTGATATTGTTTCGAATGACGGGAATCGTGCGGGTGCAGGACGTCTTTGTGTTTCGAGACCCCTTTTGCTGTGCCGCAGCTGAATCGCTTAGCCCTGCTCTGTGCCACATGTACCTTCAATACTTGAGTCAACACCCCGGGCAGTAGAGACATTTCACAGCTATTGTAAGAGCCGAGCAGTGGACCTTTCGATTTTAGATGATGAGACAAACAAATCAAGTATTGGTATAGAATGACTGGCGGCAATCTCTGACGACCGGGTGCTGAAACAGGGTGTGTGGTTGGCGCCGGCCCCCACGCAAGGCTATGACAGTGCTAGGAAATGTCAATGCCGATCCACGGGATATCCTACACCCTCTTAAGATGTAATTTGACAATTAAAAAAGTTCTCAAACGCCAATGCATGCTTTTGAATTTATCATCTTCACACATGACGAAATGGCCGACTATTGTATTCTTGCTGTCGAAGAGTGGAGTTGGAGTGCAATCCAGAACATCCAAAGGCCAATAAAATGGATTGGGCCTTTTCATTGGTTTGTTTCCTCCCCATGTAAATTTATTTAGCGCCGTCTCCCTTGGTTCTGTATCACCCTTACCGTTAATGGTTATCACGGTGGAAACTGCGGGTCCATCGGGAAAATTCAATTCGTTATCTAAAATAGGTATCATACGTGTTAACGTTCAGCGCGCGCTTATTCTAGTATGTCAAATTGGTTTAATAATTGCTTTTTTCCCCGTGGCTTTCGACTTCGTTATCTTCCAGCTTCGTCACAACTCACTATTCTACAACGTGTAATGTGCGCCCTTCATCTCTAAAAGTATCTACGCTGACTATACTTTCATCTATAGCATGTCTTACGTCTACAGTCAGTTGGAAACTGGTCAAATACGGGTGCTGATACTACACCCGGGAGCGTTCAATGACGACATCCGTATCTCTTTATGCACCTACATTTTGGACGGCAACGGAAGCAAGGAACCATACGAAGCTGTCTCCTACGTTTGGGGCTCGACTGAATTCTCAAAGTCGATTGAATGCGACGGGCACGAGCTGCTCATCACAGAGAGCGTAGAGACACTATTGCGCCACCTACGTTTATCAGACGTATCGCGCCGCCTTTGGATCGACGGAATTTGCATCAACCAAATGGATCTATCAGAGCGGAGCAACCAGGTCCTAATGATGAAGGAGATCTTTTCGGCTCCATCACGTGTCTTGATTTGGGTGGGCCCGGAAGACGATGACACGGTTCTAGCCATCGAGCAGTTCTCAGTGTGGCGAATTTACACCAAGGATTTCAATAAATATAAAGGCATCAAGTCAGTTCAACGCTTCACCAGCCGCCCGTGGTTTCGTCGAGTATGGACGTTTCAGGAAGCATGCCTCCCACACGATGCCGTTATCATTTGCGGAAGCCAGCACCTACCCTGGATGTGGGTGCTTGAAGCAGCGTGGAAGCTAATTCCCATGTCGATGCTGCAAATAGCTTTTGGCCAAGCCGCAGACAGCATGTTCGCCCTGACAATGTTTTCTCCTATGAGCGAGGGATATACTCGGCGGAAACCAGACCTACTGGACCTTCTACGACTTGGAAGAAACCGCGAAGCGACCGATGACCGGGACAAGGTATTCGGTATGCTTGGGCTACTCCCTGCGGATGAGAGAGCCGTAGTCGTCCCAGACTATTCCATGGATGTGATGGAACTGTACATCCACTGTGCCCGAGACATCTTAGCGCGCAGTGGCGATCTCCGTCTCCTCTCGAATTGTCTTGGTCCACTCCAAAAGCCAAGCCTGCCTTCATGGGTGCCAGACTGGCGTGTTCAGCGCCGCACAGCAGTGCTACAGGGTTTCGACTGGGGAATTGAAGAAACTACGACATACCGACTCAATGGAATTCAAGTCTTTGACTCCAGCCCCGCGTCAGTCCTGTCCGGAAAGACCCTCCACCAAAGAGGAGCGTATTTAGGCAATGTAGTATCCACTCATTCGCCTGCGGCCTTTTTGCAAGCTCTTTCTGTGGGAAGCTCAAAGTTTTACTATCGCAGAGTCGACCAACGCTGGAACACGTTTGCGCCCGAGTTTCGCAAGCTGCTGCGCTCGTGCACTCTGCCTGAGCTATACAAGCAGACTGGAGAGAGCTCACAGACGGCGCTACTGCGGACCCTAGCTGCAAACAGGCTACCGAGCGCCGAATATATGCGAAAGTTCGTGCTGGGAGCTGCCACAAATGCTCGCACTCAGCTTCTATCCCTCCTTCGTAGTATCCGCCACCATATGATCGAACAGAAAAAGGACCCAGCGCAGTCATCATTCGTCAAAGATCTTATAAAGCAGATGAAAAACGATGATCCGTCTGTCGATTACAGTTCAATACTGGCTTTCAGCTACGAGTACGCAGAGCAGACGCCCGGCTTTGGCCCGGGGAGGGTTGGATTTAGACAGCCTAAGAACAGAAAAGACGAGCACATACCACCTGAATGGGTGGCGACGCTGCTGGCCATCTACACTCGGCAGAAAGAATCTCTGGATGACGAAGCTGCGACTAGCAGCGTCAAAGAGGCGAGTCTGCAAGATGTCAAAGACTTTCTTACTGTTTGCGACCTCGCCTGGTCCATCCTCGATTACCCACTCTATTCGTTCGGAGGTGGTTCGGCCCAGGCATGGGTGCCTGCGCGACAGGAGTTGTTTCAAGACAAACATGGGGGAATTTCCGTAGCAGCCCGCGTCGTTGACAAGATGGGCTCAAACATGCTGACATTCTCTTCCGCCCGTGTCGTTTTTAAGACCGACAACGGGCTCATCGGCCTAGGACCTGACTACATGTCTGAAGGGGATGAGGTGTGGGACTTGGTTGGTGGCGAAGTGCCGTTTTTGTTGAGCCCAGAAACTTCCGATTCCGATCATGGAGATAGGCGCCGATACAGACTAGTTGGGGAGTGCTACGTGCATGGAATCATGAGTGGAGAACTGTGGGAGGACGAGACTAAACAAAGCGCAACTCGTTCGTTGAGGGGAAAAGACTTGAAGTTCGAGACGATACAGATTGTTTAGCGGTTTCCGTAAAAATGAATTTGAATTGATCTGCCTAGACTCAATCAAGTTGGGCGGCGATTCTGGCCAGTGAACTATCAGCCCCAGGCAACAGTTGGACCAACCATACAAGTACGTCACAGCCTTCAGTTGCAGCACTACTGGAGTGGCTCTGGCTTAGAGGCTTGTGCACGTGTTGGTAGTCATGAATGGATGTGAGACGAGTGGTCTGGTGCAGGAAAGGCAACTTCGGGAGGATGCAGAAGAGGGATGCGGAAGAAGGGATGGATCGATACTGCAAATGATATTATCTTGCCTACTCATCATGCTTCGCATACACCAAAAGCGTCCATAAAACAATAGGGACGGCGACAGTAACAGCAGCAACAAGGACCTTCTCTTCTACAGGTGTGCAAAAGGAAGGCTCTGTAGGCACCTCGAATCGCTCCTCGATAGCAGTCACTGTCACCATGTAAGTCACCTACCTCATCGGAATTTTTGTTACTTTCCCCTGCTGACTCTGATCCAAGAGTTGCGGAGAACCCAACTGCATCGCGGGAGTAAGTGGTTGGCGGGGCTGGAAGGACGACGGAGGAGCACACATGGACTCTCTCGGCCGCGCAGCACGAGAAACCCGCACATGCCTTACATCCTCGGCCCGTGAGGACGAACTACGACGCAGGACTGTACAATCGGGGCCGGTATTCCCTCGCGGTTCGGCAGCAAGTACAATGCCCGCAGCTAGCCTCGTCTCCGGCTGTGTCGGTGGTGACATCCAACTGCATATAAGACCGCCATGTCAACGGCGTAGAACCTGCCGCGGAAGAGATTCTACGGAATGTGTCGAATAAAGGGTGTTGTTCACCAGCAAAGCCGCCGGGAGGGCTGAAGCGGGACGAGAGTTGGGCTCTGGCTGGGAGTTGCACCCCCCAAAACTCCGAATCAAACGCGCGAGTGAAGGCGGTTGAGCTCGGAGGAGCTGGAATTGGATATTGCTGAGTCGGTGTCGTAACAGAAGGGATCTGCGTCGGTATGGAGAAGATAAGAGGTGCTCGACATGGCCGTGTCTCTGTGCACACCATGCGCGCAGTTCTCGCAGCCGCCGCTAGCGCAAGCCCGCCCTCCGACCGCTAGCGTTTCGCCGACTGTCGTAGAACTTGACCACGGCGACCGGTGTTGGCGCTGTCAACGAGCGTGCTTTTCCATGACACTCGGGACTACTGCACCCTTAGATTATGCCTATGCCTTCCCACATCCCTTGTATTGAATGTGACGGTCTTGTCGTTGTCGGATCGCTGCAATTCGGAAGGAGTGGTGGTGGGCGCGTCGGGGCGCTGGGTGGAGGGTGCAATGACGCCAGATAGGCGGGGAAGTGGGACTCGTAGCTGACCTATTTCGGCGCAGTAGGTAGCGGCGGCGGAGGCGGATGTTTCGGGCGTGCTGGATGACGCGCTGTTGAAAGACGCGTCGCCGGAAGACGCGTCGCGGGGATTAGCGCGTTTCGCTGGCGCCTAGCGGGGTCGAGCGGCGCCCGGCGGCGCGGGCCGGAAGATCGCGCAGCCGATCCGGCCTCACCTGCGCCTGCGCGACCGCGTTTCAACTTCCGCTTCTCCACTTTCGCGCCCGCCACTCCTCCGCAATTGCATCAGTTCAACGCTTGAGTTTCGCTGTACGTACCCCTCGCCTCAGGCCCGATCCTCTTCCGACACCCGTTGCATTCGCCCTTCAGCACTTACCATCATTTCGTCTTCATAGGCTGAACGTCGTCGCCGGTGGTTGGGACTGCCCGCTCTGCTTTGGTGTTCGGGTTGGTCCTGACGCTGCGTCTGCTTCCTTTCGCGCCAGCCTTTCTATACGGGCACCGGGCTTTCCATCCCTGTGGCTTCATAGGGCCCATCTCCTCTGAGGTGGGGGTAAGTCGTCTGGCGCCGGTAGATTGGTAGCCAAGTCGGAGCACCGCAGCGCTGGTGATGATTGCCTTTTGCGTCGGCCTCTCGATACGGGCACCGGGCTTGCCATCCCTGTGGTTTCATAGGGCCCATCTCGTCCGAGGTGGGGGCAAGTCGTCTGGCGCCGGTCGACTGGCCGCCGGATCGCATCTTCGCCGCGCTGGCGACCATCGCTGCCCGAACCGAGTCAGGGCTGCTCGAGTCATGCAAAGCCCGGGTGGGAGGGAATCCGCTATTGCGAGGTCCTCGTTTGCCCTTTTCTCTTCTACCTTAACCTGACTTGCTGATCCTACTCGTAGCCACTTATGCCTCCCGCACGCCGCCACCATCCGCAACTCAACTCTATACTCAACAGCCATGTAGTCGTCGCCCAGAACAACAATGGCGGCCCCTGCTGTAGTTTTCATCTTAGCGTGAAGCACTATCAAGAAAAGTCCCGGTGATGATGACGGCGATGGCGCTCCCAGTCTTTTGGACCAGCCAGCTGCTCTCCCAGGCGGAACCAAGGAGAGCGAGAGCAGCCCAAGTGAGATGGCAATGCTGACAGACGCACAGATGGACCCGGATCTGCGCTTCGTGCCGGGGTCCACCACCGAGGCGGATACGCAGACGGATGATAATGAGGATCTCTGACTTCTCCCTTGTTTTTAGCGATTGGTTTGGATTCTCGATGTGATGCCCCCCTCAGGATAGATGCCATCAGAGGTACTTTATGAATAGATGATTTAATGAAATGCCTGCTTTCAATTGTCCTGTCACCAACTATAGATGTCCAAAATATCTCCGCAGCACGGCATCATGGCGGCCGACATCTCCCCGCCTTACTCAGGCCGACAGCCGGCCATGGTTGCTTTGCCCCTCAACCAAACCGAACCATCAAATGACTACTATCTGGACTCACGAACAAGGCCCGACAACTTGCATTACCAGTCTTCTTCGGCGCTTCGCTATTCCAGGACTCTTACTCTTGGTTCGCATCTTGCTTTAGTGTATTGTAGACGTTCTGCTAAGTTGTCCACATATTGTGCGGAGAATCGCCGGGGAATTGCGGGGTGCGGGGGTTCTGGTTGGTTGGGGATTTCTACGCACGATACTCTGAACAGGAGTACCATGGATCGGGCTTTCTGGTCATCAACGGCCGTCTACCAATGATCACGGGTTCCGAAATAGTAATGAAAGCGGCACTCAGCTCTTCCAGCGGGAGGCACGTCTATGGGGTGTTTTTGTGGAATTTCTTCAGGTTCTGACTGCAGCTCACGTGTTACGAGCAGCTTTAGCCACTTCATCCTGTCGGCAAGGTATGAAAAGACAAGACTAATCATATTTCGTTAGAAAGAGGCCGCATGAAGTATTTTTAAATTGATAGAGCTATCTGCTTTGAACAGCAGATCCTCTACTTGGATTCCAATCACTTACAAAGGGCATCTAGAATACAGTATCCCGAGTTGGCCCTCCGTTCTTCAAAAGCTCGAATCGCCGAGCATATCCGGAGCGCAAAGTCTTTTGCCGTATCCGAGCTAGAAGGTCTGAGGCCTGCTCGTAAGGGCCGGCAGCAATCCAACAAAATAAACGCCACCTCCAGAGCCCCCACCGGCCCCAGTCTGGACCCCAGGAATATCTCATGCCAGCGTACTCAAAATAGATTGGGTAGAAGCCAGCGACATCCCAGTCAATCACCCAAAGCTGACCAGAAGGCCCCAGCACGAGATTGCGAGCTTTAAGGTCGTGGTGGACGAGGACGAATGTGTCGCCCATCGGCGGAATTCGAGGCGGAGGACCGGTTCGGCCGTGATCGCGGGCCTCTACTTCCTTCTTAAGAGTGGTGAAGCGGGCCCAGAACTGGATATAGCTTTTGACGTCCTCCATGCTTGCTCGATCGGGAAGGCCCCAGCGGTCGTCGAGATAGAATGAGTAACACCTGCCCGTTACGAGTTGGCCTGCCGTGGTCGACGTTACCGACCTGAGGAGGCGGACGAAGCGGCGAAGTTGTAAAGCCAGCCTCACCGTCGTAAACCAGCCAAGCTTCGCCCAGGCTTCCGCCAGCGTCGGCCCATGGATGCGTTCCATAATGCAGTAACCCCAATCGTCTTCGCCCCTGACGATCCGCAGGATTTTGGGAACGCGGATACCAAGCCGGTGAGCGACTTCAACAGCCCGAGTCACTTCCGGCAGATGCTCACGATCATATCCCTTAGCAAGAAGATTCTCGGATAAGATGCGTATCCTGGACGGGAACGGGCCATGAGCCTCGCCTGGGGGGAACGGATGCCGCGGGGAGGCCACAATATGGCGTAATAATTCCTCATCCGAATAGCTTTCAAGCAGCTCGTCGCGGAATTTGGAAGACATTGGTCTGTTCGGCTCCTCGTATCTTTCTTTTGGTTTTTTATCTTAAAGAGGGAAGTAGAAACAAGATGGGTGGTTAATGTTTGGTGATGATGGATTCGTGGATGAGTTTTATCACGGCATAGCTTCTAGGCAGCAGTGGGGTAATCGGAATGGAATAAAACTGTAGCCTAGTGGTCTGAGCCCCCCGCGAACACTTGGCGTTTTTCTATCAACTTGAGTAAAATTTTACGCCTTGCTGCGCCGCAGCCACCGACTCGCATTTCCAATCTCCCCAGCCGCCATTCTACCACCGTCGCAAAACTTGCAGCGTTTGAAACTTCCACCCGCTCTGTAAGATAAGATGGGAGAATATGTCGATTAGTCTTAGTGTCATGAGTGGGCTGCAATTTTTTTCCCGAGCCGCGTGCGTCAAACATGCTACGGTTTTTGGCCCCCAACAGCCAGCTCACGGCGCTGTATGACTGTCGATAGTCCTTATTTCAGGCAACAAATCCCTGGAAAGCGAGTACCGTGGATTAGACTTTTAAGGAATTAATGGCAATACTAATGATTCATAAGTAGTCTGAAATAGTCATTTAAGCGTCCACTCTCTCATAGTACGTCTACTGCGTAAGGGAGGTAAAGACAAAAAACAGTAGTTCCGTTGGGAAATCGTTCTTCTCTAGCGTGATTTCTCCATTGAGCATGCTCTATTGCATCTTCGCTAAGTCCTTTATCAACTTATCTAGATTCTGTAGCCCATTCATCATTCCTATTATGTTGCTACAGATCTATAGCTCTCCCGGGATCGATCCTCGCCAAAAGCCCCTCGATCCGCCTGCACATCTCCACCGGGTTTGCGTGCATGGGAAAATGCCCACAGCAGGAAACCTCCGCACTGTTGTCTGCGTGTGACTCCTCTACGCCTCGGCGTTGAACCCGCTTCGCCGATGGCCTCGGCGAAGATGTTGAAACGCCTTCGCGGACAGCACTACGCCCACCTCCCTCCACACCGGGGATTCAGGGCAGCCTTTGACAATAACGAAGCCGAGAGATAGCTATGCTTTCTCCCGAATTAGTCAACTATGAGCATACTACGTAAGATGAAGGGCAGGGAAGTTGAGCCAAGCGCGGCATGATTCCTCAACGCCGAGAGCCACTCCGTAACAGACTTTCTTCGCCGAGCCGAATAGACTCTATAGATAAAACTCAACTGTTTCCAGGCGTAAACCTGAGCAGGTTATGGACTTTCTTTCCATCTCAATCCTGTGTCTCGTCTCGTCCTTCCACAAAAGTTATCCTCCCTTCGAAGTACTCTCATCATTTTGATTTCCCACGGCTCACGACAGTGTACACGACAATGCAATCCAGCATTTTGGATCGGCTTTCGGCACTCGACACCAATACAGTGTCCGATGCTTTGGACTTCCTCGGCTTGAAGGGAGCTACGTATGGCCTACGACCACTCTGGGACTGCCCGAAAATTGTTGGACGCGCCAGCACAGTGAAAGTGGGTCCCAAGACGGATGCTGCTCCTACGACCCATCTACTAACCCCGGTCATTGATGCGGTGACAACGGATGATCGCATCCTGGTCATTTCCGGTGGCATCGATGGCATCTCATGCTGGGGTGACATCCTCGCCAATGCCTCGAAAGAGAAGCACATCCGTGGGACCGTCATCGATGGCATGAGTCGTGACATCGATGGCAGCCGGGAGGTCGGCTATCCCGTTTACGGTCGTGGGGTGACTATGATCAGTGCGCGCAATCGAGTGGTGCAGGTCGAGTCCGGCACAGCGTTGCAGATGCGAGGTGTCACGGTCCACCAAGACGACTACGTAATTGCCGATAGCTGTGGGACGGTATTTGTCCCAGCTCAGAGGATTGACGAGGTCCTGGAGTTTGCCGAGCGGATCGACCGTCGTCAGTCCCTCATGGTCCACGCCGTTCGAGCCGGTAAGGCCGTGTCTGAGGTTATGCACGACACCCAATTCGAAGCAATCCGCGAGGAACCACCTTCAGCAACGATCATAGCTGCCGCTCCATCTTCCAAAGGAAATCCCAACCAAGCTGGTGACGAGGATCGCGAATTAGTAGCGCTGTTTGCCGACTCAGACACCCCTGGAGTCTCTGACGCGCTCGACAAACTTGGTATTCCTGGACAAGCATTCGGCATCATGCCCTTGGCCGATTACAAGAAAGTTACCATTGGGCCGGCTTTCACTGTACGTTATGTACCCGCCAGCGACCCGCCAGGAAGTGTTGGTGATTTCATCGACGACGTTGCCATTGGCGATTTCATAGTCATCGACAATGGCGGTCGCACCGATTGCACCGTCTGGGGCGATATCATGACACAGTACGCCGGCTTACGAGGAATTGCTGGATCTGTCATCGACGGTGTGTGCCGCGATGTAAATCGTGCTATCAGCGATGATTACCCGCTCTTTACTGCTGGACGTTGGATGCGGACCGGCAAGGACCGTGTTCAGGTGGGAGGTGTCAACGAGCCGGTGGGCATCGGCAAAGTACGTGTCAATCCCCGCGACATCGTTGTTGCCGATGCAAACGGTGTTGTTATTGTTCCGCGTCATCGAGCTCGTGAGGTGGCCGAAGTCGCACGAAGGATCGAAAAGAGCGAAGAAAGCATTCGGGAAATGATCACTGGTGGATCCACGATCGGCGAGGCACGCGAGAAGCTCGGATATCACACACTTCAGCGTCAAGGTTAAGGATTGGGTGCGGAAATGCTTTAGAGTTGGTTCAATGGAATGCCATGTTGAAACTCGCTGTCGATTTTGTTGCCCATGGACTTAACGCAATTTGAATGAATATTAAACAAGGTGCTTAATGCGGAACCATTGACAGAATCTTCACACAGTCAAAAACTTTAAGCGATCCGCCTCATTTACCTCCGTTATTCCTTCTTTAACAGACAAAATACGTGGATCTCTTACATTTAATGCACATAGCCTACTTCTTACCAAGGCAAATGAATAAATGTATGTATGTTGTTGTTGGTGGTACGGATGGTGGGTAACGGCGTAGAGCAAATTGCGCCGACTGATCCCGGCATGCTGCTGATTCGCCGACAGGAAGTTAGACTGGAAGCTGGTTGCACCAGCCTTGTCACCGAGTAAACTTACATGATGCTTTCGTGCTCGGCCAGATCTTGGTCTCGCCGGCGGCTGGGCTTTTAGCTTTGCCGTCGGCAGACTTCAATTTCGCCGTTGGCCTTTCCACCCTAGCATGGCTGTTTGGCTTTCTTACGACTATTTCCAGATAATTCTCAAAGCCCTTCTCAACAAAATCTTTGCCTGTCGTGCTATCATCCTTCACTGTTTCTTCATCTCTGCCACTTCTCAACATCTTTATAACAGCGTCTTCCGAGTATTGATCAATTCATCAAAATCGTTCTGGACGCGGAATGTCCTGCGTATCGGCCATGGCAACCTCGATTCACAACCCGCAGTTACGCATGCTCAATGCTCTCCGAGCCAGCTCAAAGCCTATTATGACATTTTTGGGGCTTCCGTCCTTTCGAACAGCACAGGTGGTAGCTCAGTCGGGCGTTGATGTTAGTATTCCTCATCTCTCAGATTGTTCATTTCCCCACTCATGATGGAAAAGGGCATCATCATCGATTGTGAGCATGGCCATATCAGCGACGATTCAATGCATAGCTCGACCGCTGCCATTGCTGCTTTGGGAGTGTCACCGCTTGTTCGCCTCAGAATGACCCATGCGGATTTGATCAAAAGAGCGTTGGATGCTGGTGCACAGTAAGTAGTCTAAAGTTTGCCTCATTCCAGTACTAAAGCTTTTCAAGTGGCATCGTTGTACCTCAAATCAATACTGCCGAAGAGGCTAGAGCTGTTGTCTCTCGTTCGAAATTTCCCCCACAAGGACTTCGAGGGCAAGGCTCAGCATTTCCAGCCATCACTCACGGTATCGACATCCCAACATACCTGAAGACGGCGAACGAAACACTTATCACCTGTGTTCAAATTGAAACGAGAGCGGGGGTCGAGAATGTTGACGCTATCTGTGCGGTACCTGGTGTTGGTTAGTGTTTGAACCTTTTGATCATGAATATGACTTCGCTAACTCCGTGTAGATATGATTTTCATCGGGCCTAATGACCTTGCCTTGTCCATTCTTGGCTATGTTCCGGCGAAGGGTGATGAGGCTGAGTTTGTCAGTGCTATTGAGAAAATTGTGACAGCAGCCAGAAGACATGGAAAGTGGGTTGGACGATTATCAAACAACGGCGCTTTGTGCAAGGAGCATCTAAAAGTGTTCGATACTGTGGCTTTAAGTTATGATATTCGGGCAATTCAAAATTGGTATGCAGCTGAGCTGCAAGTTGCGCGCTCATGACGCCACACAATATGAGGAAAAAGAAAGGAGAATGTCTATTCGAGTAGCTTAGAATTTCTACTTAGATTCATGTAGAAAAGTCATCATTCTTCGTAAAATTATAAAAAAGCTCAGGGCAGTTCACTCCTCCATATGGATATTTACACCTCAGAGAAGAGATTGCTGTTCAGATACTTCAGACCCGTATCACACAAAACCGTCACAACAGTCTTGCCCGGACCCAGCTCTCTTGCCAAATCAACCGCAGCCACAACGTTCAAACCCGTTGAGGTCCCTACCAGCAAAGCCTCCTCCTTCGCCAAACGGCGTGCCATCCTCCGCCCCTCCTCCTCCGAGATCGCCCTCGCTTCATCGTACAACGCGCGGTCCAGAAGCGGCGGCATAGACCCAATCGCCACGCCTTCCACGGAATGCGTCCCAGCCCGGCCCTCAGTCAGAAACGGCGACCCGTCCGGCTCGCACACGACGACGCGAATGTGCGGCCACCGAGGCTTGAGCACGCGAGCCACGCCCATGACCATCCCTGCGGTGCCGACGGTGCTGCAGAACGCATCGATGCCGCCGGGAAACTGCTGCACCAGCTCCTCGGCCAAGGCGGCGTACGCAGCGAAGGCATCCGCATTGCTGAACTGCTGCGTCCAGAAGTAGGCGCCGGGGTCCGCCGCGACGAGGGCCTTGACGTGCTCGGTCATGCGCGGGAAGAGGTCCTTTGTGACGGTGCCGTCGGGGCTGTGGGTGATGTCGACTTGGGCGCCGAAGGCGGCCATGGTGCGCAGCTTTTCCTGGGCGAAGGCGTTGGAGCACGCGACCTGGAACTTGTAGCCCTTGGCGGCGCAGACGAAGGCGAGAGATGAGCCAGTGCTGCCGCCCGTGGCCTCGGTGACGGTCATGCCCGGCTTGAGCGTGCCGCGGCGCTCGGCTTCTTCGATCAGCTTCTTAGCCATGCGGTCCTTGTAGCTGCCTGTCGGGTTGAGGCTTTCTAGCTTGACGTAAACTTTGGCATGGCCGGACGGTACGACGTGGCGGAGGCGGACTGCTGGCGTGTTGCCGATGGCGTCGAGCGGGCTCTCGACGGGCGGAGGAGGTACACCCATGATCGACGATAGGGTTGAGAAGAGATTGCAGGCAGATCGAGTGTCCCCTGCAAGAGGATGCCACAAAGGAAACGGAGTTCTTTTGAGAATACTTGGAAAAGGATGAGTTAGTTACTGTAAGACGTTGTTAGCACCGTTTGACATCGGCCCGGAATCGGGTACAGAAGTAGCCGAAGCCGAAAAGTTCAAGCATCTCCGCGGAGTATACCAGATATAAATCCAAGGGTATCCGAAGGATACGTTGCGTAGTAGGACATTTGTGGAAGAGTAAGCAATGCTCGAGGATCTATATTTCAAGACTTATCAATTCGACCATCGTAAGGGCCTGTCGCCTGTGCTAAGTAGCTAAGGTGCCGTGGTTCCTCGTCTATGTAAAATGCATTTTGAATGGCGTAGCTAACGAACGGGTCAGATAATGCTACCGTGAGTGGTGAATCAATCGTAATAGTATAGTTTCGGAAATTCTGTTCCTGAATTCAGAGTCCACGTTCTCACTTGCTGGTTCGTCCTTTGCTACACAGGAGTTGCCGTTATCCAAAGAGGATGTTTCTCCCATAGCGTATAGCTCTTCTGATTCATCCATTCAGCACTCTGCGGGCAGAGCTTAAGGTCAAAGTTCAAAAGAACCTTTGCCGTGAGGACACGCATCTCGTAATACGCAAGACTGGATTATGGTGGTCAGAACTATGAACAAGAGCAGTAGAACGTGCGACCTACTTCTTGCCGATGCAATTCCGTGGCCCAAGCGAAAAGGGCTGTAGGATATCCCTATTCTCGTCATCATGGCCGGTCCCCGGCAACCAGCGCTCAGGAATAAACGAGTCCGGATCCTTGAAGTGAAGTGGAGAGCGGTAAGCGGCATATTGAGCCACCGACACACGAGTCTACAACTGTCAGTCAAAACTCCACACGGAGGCAGAAAAGACAGGCTTACCTTCCCCGGAATCCATTCCCCGCAGATAACGTTGCCACCCTCGCACACCTCCCTCGCTGGCCCAATCGGCAACGGTGGGTACAACCTCAACCCTTCCTCCAAGCACGCATTCAAGTACGGCAGCCTCGCCAATGCCTCAGCGGTCACCTGCTCGCCATTCGCAAACCTCCCCCTCAACTCCGCGCACAGCTTCGCCATCTTCTCCGGATTCTTGCACAACAACCACGTCAACCCACTCAACAGCGTCGCCGTCGTCTCCGTCCCCGCAATCATGAATACGCCGGCATTGATATACATATCCTTCTTGTCCAAACCCCCATTCCCTTTCTCCTCTGCACTAAGTATCAGATTCCAGATATCCGGCTCGTCGCTGCCCTGCTCAAGGCGGCGATCGACCCGGTCGGCACTGTGAGCATGGTGCATACGCTCCATCTCGACGAGGCTGGGCGGCGTGAGGCGCTTGGCCAGCCAGTCGAGGACGGGGTACTCGAGCGTCAGGCGCGACAGGTCGATGGCCTTGTTCCAGGCAAACACGGCGCGCACCCACGGCGTGAACTCGCCCGCCTCGAGCATGCCCAGCGGCTCGCCGAACGTCAGCTTGCCCATGATGTCGAAGGTCGCGCACGTCCAGAGCTTGCACATGTCGACGGCTGGTTGGGCCAGGCTGCTCTCCTTTTCTTCTTCTTTGGACGACGACGACGACGACGAAGCCCGCGCGATGGCTGTCACAAGCATGTCCGCGTACCCGACGATCATGGCCTCCTGCCGGCGCAGCGCACGGTCGGAGAAGGCGGGCGCGAAGATGCGGCGCACGCGCGCGTGCCGCTCGTCGTCGTGGATGGCCAGGATGCCGTATTTTTCCTCGATGTAGTGCATGCGGTCCTTGGGGTTCGACTTGCCGGCGGCCGTGGTGGAGCCCGCGCCGTAGATGTCGCGCCATGCTTGTGGGGTGATGAAGCTGAGCTTGTTGGGGCCGAGGCGCACGACGGGGGAATTTGGGTGCTGCGCGTGGATGCGCTGGATCCATGGTAGCAGGTCGCCTGTGATGGAGACGGCCCAGTACGAGAGGCTCGTGGCGGCTGCGTATGCAGGGCCTGGGTATTTGGCGAGCGGGTGGAAGTAGAGGTTGTAGATGACAGAGGTTACAATGTTGAGGACGATCTGGGATGCGAGTCAGTAAAACGATTGATTTTTGAAGAGCGGTGAAATGAGCACTCACGAAGCCGGCAACAACTGACAAGAGAACCCAAGGAATGTCTTTTGGAGACACCGACTCAAAGAGCCAGTACTTAGTCTCTGTGCCCATCGTTGCCGCAATTTTCTTGCGTTGAAAGGTGGGGTGTGGGAGCTGGCAACTCAAGGCCTTGACCGCTGCTCGGAGGGGACTCGCATTTTATAAAGTGTACAGGTCGACCCTCAAACATAACTCACTACTGCAAATATGCGACCGTTGAGACATGCAGCGGGCCAATGCTCTTCTTTGGGCCTCACTAGTACCCGTTTTGAATTGCTGACGGTTAAATCCTTCCGCACGCCTGAGAACAGCCAAGCTTTTTTGGGGGCCAAAGTAAGAATCATTCGAGTAGCCAGTCAGGAAACAGTAATTTCAAGCGCGATTCGACAATCGAGCACGTTGAGTAAGCAATAAATGGGCCTTGCCCTATACGAAAAAAGAAGGGATCCTAATGAGTATATTGCTCTCCGGGATCTTCCACTTTGGTGTCACGGCTTCTGGAAATTCCGTAAATCAATGTTGACTACGCATGCATTTTCAGAAATTCAAATTCACGTCATTAAGAAACCATCATCACGTGAAATTGGAGAGCGAACAACTCGATATTCCTTGGCTATATAGCTTAGAGAAAGGTTTGAGACGTCCAGCCAAGAAGATCTTCCCCGGTCACCCAGCTGATTTCAGTCTGCTCTTAGTCGCAGATTTTCAGGCAGTCCTTGCCCTCTGGGTTGGGCTGGCAGGTGGTGGCAAAGCCATCATGATCACCAGCGTTCCTACCCGTGGGGGTCTAAAAGAAGAGTTCATTAATAAAATGTATTCCAATAATGCACCTACTACTTTCTTACCTCGCAAAGGCACTCATTAGCGGCACAGTCTGTCTGGCCACCATCGCGCCTAATGACGTTGGCGGTGGTGAAGCTTGCGAGAAGCAGAGAAATGATGGTGGTCGTGAGTCTCATCTAATATTTTGCAGTCAGTCAGGGCAAATTATTACGGGACGCGAGGGTGGGATTTTTGACTACCGTGATGCAAATTCCTGGACAGATGGTTTGCAGATGGAAATTTTGGCTTGTCGGAGAGGAATGAGCAATGAAGGTGACCTGGCTGTGGTTCTGGAGAGGAGAAGGAGAGAGGACATATCGCAACCCTTTTATATTCGTAGCGAGCTCTAGAGTACCAGTACTAACTCAGTCCATGTCGCCTGAAAGTCAGCCCTCCGTGAATATTCGGCTCTTGTCAGCATGATACGAGTTACGAGTAAGTCAAAATAAAAGACTCAAGGAGGCCTGATCGCATGGAGTGTGGATGAGTCGCATCGAGAGTACGTGACTTCGTTTACGACGTCATCCTTCTCCACACCTTGGCAGAAGGACAAGCTTTTACTATACCCCATAGAAAAAAGCTTGGTCGAGTTGGAGAGCCGGAAATTAAGAAACGACTCGGAACGCATCGAGATCGTGCGGATCGGCCCTTCGGATTGGCTTAGAGCCAATGGCTGCACGGTACGCCTTACCAGCACACACCGCACCATTTGGGAGAATCGAACAATGGCGTACTTAATTTACGGGATGAAGAACTCATTCTCGTTGATTTAGGCACGTAGCTGTGTTGTCACCGGCTGAAGACACTGTCTGGACATGCTGAATGTGTCCTTAGCACATTCTACGAATCACGAGATATGCGGTGAAGCAGCTGTGGAGAAAATCGCGCACAGTGCCTTGTCACTTTACCCTCGGAAGGTGTCGGATGTCTTGCACGAGCCGAATGACATGATAGCGTACTCGTACTGCCCATAGCGCGTTCCAGAGTGAGCATGTGCCCCTGCGGCGCAGCATGATCGGCACTCTGCGCCTGCACACCCACAGCGGAATGAGTCAGGCACCAATCTTTGGGGAAGTCAAAGCAGACATCCCGTCAACCGTTTCATATACCTTTGCTCGATTTTTACCATGAGTCAAACACTAGAAATTCGAATCATCCCTCGCATTAGGGAAGGAAGCGTGAATGATCGGGCTGCGGGAGAAGGGTTTATATTTTCCTACCAAAACAGTGAGTATAGATACTCAGTATCATTCCGCCCAACCAATATCAACACCGAATCGTCACCTACCGCTGTCGGGGTGGCCCTCCCACCACCCCAGACTTAACACACTACCCTCTACTACCTCTTTCCAGTTCGATATATCCCAATTTCAGGGTTCAATATGCTGTACCTTCGCAAGGAGCTCGCTATCGTCGAAAAGACTCATGCTCGCAGCTATACTGCCCGGGTATTTCGGTAGTACTTTCATATCTCGGTCCAAAAGACGCGAAATCATGTCACAGATGGCGATAATCAGGAGAAGCGCATCAAGGATGCGTGTAAATATTGGAATCTGTATTAGGCATAGTAGAATACTATCAAACATCTTTCCGTTCATTGACCTGTTCATGTATTCTGCCGCTGGCGGTTGGCTTGTATTAAAAGTACTTCACGGTGGGCTCTGGTATCTTTTCATGGCCTGCTCTATGAGCTAGTTCCAGAGGCGTTCCATTTTCGAAATCGGTTTTCCCGTGTTCTACTTACGGTCTTACCGATTAGGGCTTCGATTGGCGTTCGGTTGTATGCATAAATGATAGCCTGGAAGAATTTGTCTACGTAAGGTGAGGTCTTCAGACCAGGGTGGAATCTGCTTGCAGCAACTCTTGAAGTCTTCGCCTAAGTCTCTACGGACTTTCGGTCCGGTGAAAGACGTCTGTAACTTCTCACAGAACTCAGGGACAGCCGCGCCTTCAACACATAGAACCATGTTCTTGTTGAGGTCCACAATTTAACGATATTGGATACTCCTTCAGACCTTCTGCTTTTCATAGAGGATACAATACTCTCGCTGATGGTTTCTGGAGTGTTTCTACCAAGAAGGAGATGGATTCTGGTATTGAAAACTTCAATTGAGCTGTAAAATAATTATGCACGCAATGTCTGAAAGACAAAAACGTTGGCTATGTGATGGAGAACAATGATTTTAATGACTAATACTACGACAATCCATACAACGCAATCTCTCTTCAGTAGTAGTGCCTATCAATCCAAGAAGAGCGAGAGAACCTTCAGTTTATATTAGATACTAGAGAGCGGTGAGTGAACAAGCATCCAAGCAATTTCTTGGACGAATTTTTGCTTTTCCTTTTCGGTCTTGTCAACAACCCTGTCGATATTGAACAACTGGCCCACGAGGAGGAATTTACCCCTGCTGGCGATGTCTTTAGGTATCCTACCGAAAGCCTTTTGCATTTCATCGTGCGACTTCAGCTTCTTGAAGTCATCCATCGTGACGGACCCATCTGTGTTGAGCGGTTTGGTCAACTCAGTGCGGAGGGCGGCAAACTGGACGCAGTGCAGGATGAGCGCGGCGAGGCCGGACGCCAACGCCGTGGCAACGCTCGAGCCGGTCAGCAGGTTGCAGCTGTCTAGCGGAACCTGTTCCGGGCGCTCGCGGAGCACGTTCTGCCCCGGCATGATGAAGTTGACCGGTATTTCGCCCGTACTGTCTGTCGGCTTTCGATACTGCGTGGCGGCGCCGATCTTGAAGCGCTTCTCGGTGCACAGGCCGGGAAAGCTGTTGTCGTTGGAGATCTGATCATTGGCGGAGCAGAAGAGTAGGATGTTCGCTTCGACCGCTTCGTTGATTGCCTCCCGCAGCTGCTTGAGGCTCCCCACATTCGAGACCGTCTCTTCGATGGTCCAAGACATGGAGATAATGTCTACGTCTTGGTGGACCGCCGCGCGTACTGCCTTAGCCGCACTCTCAGCCGTGATGTGCCGCCTACCGTCTTCGCCCAGGTACTCGTCAAGCCTGACAATATACAACTGCGCTTTGGGGCAGACCCTACATATCAGGCTCGCCATAACAGTCCCGTGCCAGCCTTCGGTGACGTAGTAAGGCATCTGCTCGTTTTCCACTCGCTGACAGAAGCTTCGTCCTCCAATAACCTTGCCCTGCAGTGACTTCTCGGTGATGTCGATACCGTCGTCAATAACCGCCACTCGGATCGGCCTTTCCTCCAGTTCTGGATTCAGGTCTAATTTAAGACCCTGTATGAATGTGGCAAACTTATCCATTGTGATCAGCCACTCGTGTTGCTCCTTAGGCTGTTCGGGAGCCATCTTCCGTGGCTGCCGGCTGGCCGTACTCTTCCGTAGTCGTGGATCAAGGCTACATTCCACTTTGATGTCCTCAGTCCTCTCGTCTCTGATATCTTTCCCTTCCTCATTCAAAATCCTCTGGCTCGAGAGCAATCGTCTTTTGAAGTTTTGCATGTCTTTCTGGGCCTTTGCGTCGGTCTCCAGACCCTAGTTCTTTCTCAGCAAAAATGCACGGGAGCGCACTTGGACATCCTTTTCACTTACCCTTTCACCGTAAACGGTCACAGTTCTCAGCCTCTCAAGCGTCACGAGCCCCTCTCGTTCACTCCAGCTGCGCAGGATGGCATCATTCCCTCCCCAGTACAAGACCACAGAGCTGGCCCTTCCTGCCACTGTCCGGATTGTCTCCGAGCTCAGGTCAAACTTCTTCCAGTCCCACGTCTTGAGCACCTCGATGCCTTTGAGCGCCTTTTCAATGCTCTCATCGCTGTGGGACAGCAATTCTGCCTGCTCACCATGCACCCTTATCTCCGAAACGTCCTCGACTTGCAGGTTGACGATGCGCTCTACTTTCTTCTCCTCTTTTAGCCACTTGAATATGTCAACATAGTCGTTCCGGCCCCTACTACTCGTGGCATTGCGACGGGACGCGGCGGGCCCGGTCTTCTCGACCTGCAACATGGGTATGTGCACGTACTGAAGCGTGTCTTCGAAGTCGAGGTATTTCATTCTGTCGAGCACGTCCTTGGTGATGGAAGCGCCAGGGCCGCCGGGAAGGCTGAAGTAGATTTCCTTCACTGTGGAGTTTGTCGTCAGCAAAAGGAAGCAAAACGCCCGCCGGGTTCCGATGGGGCATCTGACTCACCTTCATCCGGCTTGTACAAAAAGGCGAGGATCTTCTCGGGGTCCGTCCGGCCGCACATGAAGCGGATCTTGAGCAGGTTGCGGATGGCTTTGGCGGAATTCTCGGTGACGGGCCCCTTCTCCTTGTCGCCCCCTTTCTCTTTGCTACTGGACTTGTTTTTCTCCGGTTGTGTCATGGCGCTGCCTTTGCTGGGTTTCATACCGCCGCTGACGACTGAGTACTGACGAGTCTTGCCGTTTTCGTGTCCCAGCGGCGCCTCGGTGCGGACCCTTTGTAGCCGTTCACGTGGGGTGGTCCCGGAGTTCGAAGTGTGCTGCTGCGGCATCTCGGGACTCGTTACCGGAGCCTTCTGCTGCGGCATCCGCATGTTTGGAGTGGAGATATCACCGGGGCCAGTGCCCTGTGACTTGTACGATTTGTCGCGGGCGCCGCTGCCTGGCATCTCTGACCCTTGCTCCTTGGTGGCTTTCGGCTTCTTCAGAGCCTCCATGCGAGTCTTCTCATGGTAGCGGTAAACGGATAGTTTTTTGGGGTCGTCAAGCGATACGTTGACATCAAGGGCCGAGTCGCAGCGGTTGATAATCGCCTCGACAACTTTGTACTGGGACTCGGTGCACCGGTTGTACTCGGTGGCAATGTGAAGGGGCGAGAGATCATCGCGGTTCAGCGTGCAGAGCACCTTCGCAGGGTCTTTCATCTTCTCGATGAACTCCAGAGCAAGGGCGGAAGAGATGCTGTGGGTGCCGAGAATGGTGTGCAGGCAGTTGTTCCCGTCTTTAGTCGTCTTCAGCAGGACGTCGTCAATGTCATCCGTGGAGACTGCAGTGAGCATGCCTTGGATAAGCTTCGACCTCCCGTTCTCCAATGCCAGCTGCATTGGCGTCTTCCCACCGTAGTCGTCCTTCTTCATGAGGTGGCCGTGGGTCGCTATTATCTTCCTCATGAGCTCAAGCCATACATCCATCTGCTCTCTCCTGGCATATTTGGCAATTTTGTGCAGAAAATTCGTCTTATCCTCCAGTGCTCTGCCCAAGACCGAAAAGTAGTTCTTGAATATCCCTTGAGCTACTCCTTCTCCTTTGCCCTTCTTGACCGATTGTATTTGATGAATGATATCTTTGAATTGATCTTCAAGACTGACATCACCATTTTCATGACCTCCGTTGTCCGAGTCGCTGTCTGAACATGAATCGTTATCTGGGGGCTGGCATTTGGGTTCGTTGTTCACCATCGTGCCGGTTCGAGGTTGTATTCAAATGGTGCAAATTCTAGGACTAGTTTAGGATGGGGGAACGAAAGATGGTGTTGGAAAGGCCAGAATTCGAACTCACGACTCTGTGATTGAAAAAGTTGAGGGTGCGGCGCGTGAAGCGTATGGAGCGTAGAATCCGCACTACCGCTCACCTCCGCCACTTTTTGAACTTTTCATTGGACCACGATGCGCATTGCGCCGAGATGAGTGACATGCGGGCCGCCCTGAGAGCCCCATTGCCCCGTAATGCATGTCCACCGACACTTTTCAGCTGGCTCTGATGCGGAGGCAGCACCGAGTGATCTGCATCACCACTCCGGCTCCGATTGGGTCCGATACGGATTTACCCGCCGGACCCGCAACGCCTGCTTCGCATCGCTATCGGTGGGGCATGGTCTTCGGAGCTGAGAAAAAAAAAAGATGGACCCGGGCTTGCCGGGATAAGTAGAAAGCTCACGAATGCGACAAATTTTTCTTTGCTTCATCAACTAGTCCTGCAAAGCCAGCTGTTCAAGAAAGCGGAGACCTGAGGGGACGCAAGCAAGCCACAACTCAGCTATGACGGAAGCCAAAGGGCTGGATGCCGAGGAGTTAATGGAAGAGGAACTGGAAAACGAATTCGACATCGGCCTCAACCCCACCGGCGACGACGGCAGCTCCTTCCGCACCGAAAACGACCCAGCCTCACCCTACCAGCGTAAGAACGTTACCGAGCGCAAGGGGGTGGTCGACGTGCGCTGCTCACTTGTCGGCGTCGCTCATGGGCTCCCGCACCCCGATTCTGACGACTTCTTCGCAACCCTCATTCTGCTCAAGTTCACGTTCGCTAGCCGGAAGGAGGGCCGCCGCATCAAGGCGGCGCACATTTCGCTCCAATTCGCCGCGATGGATCAGGGCGGCGATGACCCCGAGGTGGCAAAGATCGCACCGCATGGTAGCTTCCACCTCGTACGCACGACGCAGCAGGAGGACGAGAAGCGCAGCCTGGGGCTAAATATCGGCGCCCCACCGCTCGCGGGCATCCAGGCCAGCGCCGAGCTGGGTTGGGAGAAGAACGTGAGCCGCGAGACAAGCGATGCTACAAAGCTCGTCGGGTCGATCGACTTGGTGGGCCGTAACTACGGTGCTGCGGACGCTGCGTCGTGGTCACTGATGGAGAATGGCATGACAAAGGCCGGTGTGCCAGCGTCCATGTGCACCGCAATACTGCTTAAGCGTCGCGATGAGAAGCCGTTCCGGTGCGCGTTCAAAATCAAGGCAACCGTGGACTTCCTAAGCTCGGTCCAGAAGCTCTTTGGATCGAGGCCTAAGGACGATCCTATCTGGTTTAATCCCGCAATGGAGCCTACAGAGAACCTGCAAAAGTACGACCCCGACTCGCTGGAGGCGGTGAACATTGAGGAGCTGGCGAGCGTCGCCTTTCCGACGGCGCTGGATGGCGCTGGCGAACACGTCTGAGCAGATCTGCACAGCAGGCAGCTGAACAATTGGTGGAGTACTGGGTGAGTGGGAGCTCCCCGTCCAATCGGCAGTGTAGATTCATGGGACATTTGAACAGATGTATTTCACTAGAGTGTGTAGATCAATCGTATTGTGTGTCTACGTGTCCGAGCTAAGGTCGCAGTTGAGAGGGGCCGGGTCAACTTCCGAAAACGGTATATAACCAGGGCATCGGGTTTGGGGGCGAAAAGAGGCGTGGGTCTCCATCAGCCGCACGGCGAGCCGCATCTCGCAGAGTCTGCTTGCACTCTTTTACTAGCATATCGAGCAAAAAAGTTGCTTATTGCTCAAAGCGAATTCCTAGCTATCTGGTTCTTTCCAGCCTCCCACCACACTAAACATGTCGAATGCGGCCGAAGAGAATGGAATCACTGCCTCGGGCTCCCCAGATGATAGCTCCGTCAGCTCCGAGAGCGATGCTGGCGATTCTGGTGACGATGAACTCAATTCCGCTGTCCATGCTTCTAACATAGAGAATAAATTGGAGAGATCAGGAGAAGAGGAACTCGGTTCGCAGTCAACTGTTTACAATGAAGACCAAGGTGATTTTGAGTAAGTTGTCCACGTTCCGTCCTGCAATCAGACCAATAATGTGAATTGATTTCATGCAGCATCGTCACGGTCCATGGTCTCTATGGAGATAACCAAACAACATGGGAGACTCATGATCCCGATACACGAGAATCTCTGAAAGGGCTACTCAATCTTGGAGATCATTTCAACTGTCGCCAGCTCAACTACAGCTACACTCCCGATGAATCAGTCCCCTCCAGGGATGAAATATTTTCTGAAGCATTTGGTCTACTACGCTACATCATGGAAGCGAGACGTGCATTGAGGCCAGTATGTGTGTTGCAACACATGACGATTTCGATTACTGAGGAAGGCCGTAGGGCGCTCTTCGGCCGATAGTTTTCATTTCCCACGACATCGGAGGAGCTATCGTCAAACGAGTATGAATCCCGTCCAACCGCACGGCCGTCCGGATATTCAATGCTTACCGTCCCAGGCATTATTTGTTGCATGCACAACTCCAGAATTTGTTGACGTTGCGCATTCTGCGCGATTGCTGGTACCATTCCTTATTCCTGGGAGAGTCCAACATGGATGACTACGATCCTGACACTTGCAGATATTCTTCGGTTACCCACATCGGTCTCGCAGCTTCCAGGAACTAACAGATGCACTCGCTCGGCTCGTATTCTCCTCACCCGAGAAAGTGTCGTCATGGAGCAAAGGCGTCGTTCAGACCCATCAGCTGGCCAAAACCATCGTCGAGTGCAACAATGGCTTTGTAGAATCGAAGATGCTGCTCCATGCGAGCATCCTCAACATCTTTTCCGAAAAGCCAAAAGTCAACGAGCAAGTATGCCTTCCTACGCCTCTAGTAATAGGACTTTTGACTGATAGATCGTCACTTGAGATTTTTGACAAATACATGGCAACGATCAATCTAAGTACGGAGGCCAGAACCGGGATCGTCGTAGGACATGGCAGCCTCACCCGTACGGCAGAAGACCAAGAGCTTTGGGGCATCTTGGTCAACAACATCCAGTGGTTTCAAAAAAATTACCTGCGCAGTGAGTTTTGCCCGTATCTCTGCTTACATCATCTATGGAAATTAATATCCCCACCTCCAGCAGGCGATGGGAAGCCCGACCCCAGCCTCGATGTCTTCGCATCCTGTGCTCCTCCGCTATACCCCCTGACCAAGGCGGGCTATACAGAGCCCGCGTGGCTCACGCGCCACCCCGCCTTTGCTGAGTGGGAACAGAGCGCTGTGCACAGTATCCTCCTCGTCCGGGGCCCGCGCGACGAGTCAGATCGCCTTGCTGAGTCCGTCTTCGCCTCGACGGGCCCCTTGCGGTGCGATTGGGCAGTCTACTTCTCTTTTGATCGCTACGACGCCCGCCGCAACACGGTCAAGGCGTTTCTGCTGTCCTGCATCGCGCAGTGGGCCCGCGCCGGTCAAGCATCCCCGCGTGACGCCGGCATGCTGCGTGAGCGTGCCATCTCCGGTGCCAGCACTGCTGATGTGTTCGATGCGTGGCGGCGGATGCGCATGGGGGGCGCACAGGGGGGCAGGACGCTGGCTGTGCTGAGCAATGTGGGCGAATGTGATGATATGGTGCCTTCCTTCTGGAGCCAGATGGCGCGACTCTTCACCACCACCGAGGCGGTGGCGTGGAAGTTTGTGGTGTTCGCCAGGCCGGACGACAACCTTGATGCGGGGTTCAAGGAGTGGCCTGCGATCAGTGGGGATGCATTCCCCACGGGGTCGGATCATGATGTAGATCGGGAAGTTCGATCGGCCGTGCCCCAGTTGCTCGATGCAGACTACACAGCGGCGGCGGAACGGACACTGTGTAAAGCAATTGCGGACAGGTGCGGAAGAGATGTTGGATTGGCGCGGTTCATGACCGGCCAGCT
This sequence comes from Lasiodiplodia theobromae, assembly GCF_012971845.1. Classification (NCBI taxonomy): domain Eukaryota; kingdom Fungi; phylum Ascomycota; class Dothideomycetes; order Botryosphaeriales; family Botryosphaeriaceae; genus Lasiodiplodia; species Lasiodiplodia theobromae. The sequence continues at coordinate 130,152 of NW_023336531.1, forward strand.
TCGACGAATGTCGATGAATCCGGAGGCCATCACAGCGTCCGTGGCGAAGCTGGTTGAAGACACTCTGGACAGCATCACCTGCGAGGGGAAACAGGAGCTTGTTGCAATAACGCTTAGCTGGGTGCTCTGCGCCTTCCGTCCGCCCAGCCTCGCCGAGTTGGCGGCTGCCACTGGTGCGTCATGCGACCTCGCTCGGGTGCTGGACGAGTTGCTGCCTGGTATGCTTGACACATCCGGCAGCAACGTCCGGCTCTCGCATGCTGAGGTGCGTGCCTTCCTCCAGACAGCCACAGGCAGCTGGTACGCTGTGGAAAGCACCGCGCACTCGACAATCACCCGAACCTGCCTCAACCACCTCACCAGCACGACCAACGAGCGTCTCTCAGCTCTCTGCGATCCCCACCTCGGCGTCTGGGCGACCCCGATCTGCAAGCCTCAGAATGACCTTACGGCCTACGCGGCTGAGTACTGGCACGAGCACTACAAGCTCGCTGCAGACAGAGACTCCTTGGGAAGATGCGTGCAAGACTTCCTGCAGAATAGCACCCAGGTGAGCAGATGGGGGAGAGCCCGCTGGGCAGTGGCGAATCCGATAACGCGGACACCAGACAGACAGCTGTCGCCACTCGCCCTCATCGCCTCCGTCGGACTCGAAGAGGTCTTCGATGACGTCTTCGACCAACTCCAAGGTGACGAAATCGCCGTCCGCTCCGCCCTTATCGAGGCCTGCAGGAACGGGCACGGCAACTTGGCCCTGCGCATCCTGGCTTCTGTCAGCAGCAGCGCCCAGCTGGACGCCTCAACCGCCAACGCCGCGCTGCTTGCCGCCGCCTCTCACGGAGAACACGAAGACTTCCAGCTCGCCCTTGTTGAGCATGTTTCTGATCATCTCGGCCCGGACTTCATCTGGCCGCCTCAGCTCCTCCTGCGCGCCGCCCACCTCGGCCACACCGCCGTAGTACAAGCCCTCATCCAGAGGGGCGCGAGCGTAGACGTCGCCGACAAACTCCCTGCCAAACAGGGCCCGCTACACGCCGCGGTCGTCGCAGGCCGTATGCAGGTGGCCATGGTGCTGCTTGATGCCGACGCAAGCATCGCCAGCGTGCGCGACGCCAACGGCCTGTCACCCTTGTGGCTCGCCGTCGTCAACGGGCACGCGGATGTGGCCACGGTACTTCTAGATCGGGGCGGCGTGGACCAGGAAGCAGAAACGGAAGTCATCGTGGAAGCGTGCCGGCTTGGGATGCACGCGGCGGCACGGTCGCTGCTGGCGGCGAGGAATGCCGGCTCGTTGCAGATGGCACTGCTGGCAGCGGCGGAGAGGGGGTTTGTGGAGTGTGCGAGGGCGTTAGTGGACTATGGGGTCGATGTGAACGGACAAGAGGAAGATGAGACGGCGCTGTACAAGGCCGTTGTGGGAGGACATGGCCGGATGTGTCGGTTTCTGCTGCAGAATGGCGCGGACCCGAATTGCAGTGGCCAGCGGGGTCCAGCCATCGTCGTGGCGGTGGAGAACAACCGTCTTGACATTGTGGAGCTCTTGGTTCAGCACGAAGCTGAGGTCGACGCCCGAGACAATGAGCACTCCCCTACCGCTCTGATGGCGGCGCTCGAAAAGAACGTTGAGATGGTCTGGTACCTACTCCAGAACGGCGCCGATGTCGACGCCACTATGGACTCCGATCCGGTCATCTTCAAGGCGGCTGGCGGCTCCGATATTGACATCCTGCGGGCGGTAGTAGACGCGGGTGCGGCGCTGAACGTGACCAGCCGGGACGGCTGGACGCCTCTGCACGGCGCGTTCGAGCGGGCTGGGCACACGCGACTCCTTCTCAGGGCTGGTGCAGACATTGACAAGCTCAACGTCGGTAACGGCAAGTCACCGCTGTACCTTGCCGCCGAAGTGAACAAGCCGGACGTGGTTGATGCGCTGCTCGAGTTCAAACCTACACTCGACTTGCGCTGCCCGACGGCGAGCTCCCCCAGCTCAACCGCGCTCATCGCCGCCGTCAAGAACGGCTGTTTGGAGGTAGTCAAGAAGCTGCTTGCCGCAGGCGCCTCGCCCGACGTCCAGACGGACAGCGGTGCCTCCGTTGTCCACTTCGCTGTCGACCAGGGTGCGGACATGCTCGCCACGCTACTCGAATCCGAGCCCAACCTTGACCTGACTGACAGATCGGGTGACACGCCACTCAATGACTTCCTCGAGTATGATGAGCCCAGTCTAAGCATCGTGCGGCTTCTCGTCGGTGCCGGTTGTGACGTGAACAAATTCAACCAGCACGGCGCCACCCCTCTGCACAAGGCCGTCGCGAAGGAGAACCTTGACGTCGCACGCTTTCTTCTCAAGTGTAGCCGCGCCGACATCGGCCTCGCTCCCGGCTCGTGGGGTGCGCCACTGCACACGGCGTGCTACCTACCCACCGCTCCGACTAACGCCGTGTCTCTGCTGCTAGATGCGGGTGCCGACACGAACCAGGTGAGCAGCCATAATGGCACACCGGCGTGCTTCTTGTGCATGCGCGTTCACAAGCACGGCTACTCTCGCGAGACTGAGGACGATATCGAGGCAGTGCTCCGGCTACTGCAGGACAAAAGCAGCAAAAAGCTCGACCTCAACCTCGCCGGTGGCGTCTTAGGCACCCCACTGGTCTCAGCCTGCCTCACCGCCCCGACCACGCGCATGGTTGACATGCTGCTTGCGGCCGGCGCTGACGTTGACGTTGCGGAGCCCGAGACAGGCCGCCTACCGGTGCACCACGCTGCCCAGCGCAGTGTCGACTTTTTTGAGACCTTGGCGGTTGCGGGCGCGAACCTGAGCGCGCGCGATAGCGCAGGCTGCTCCGTCCTGAGCTACGCCTCCCAGAGCGCCTCCCTCGAGCTCGTCAGGCGCGTCTTACAGTGGACCGAAAAGGCGGGCATGCAGCTACTACATGAGGCGGATGTGGATGGCTGGACACCGCTTCACCATGCAGCAAGGGGCTACTTTACGCAGGGATACGCGGTGAGGATGGCATTAATGGCGGGGGAGGACGAGAATGATGAGGATGTGCAGAAGCGGTCGGCTGGCCCTCTGAGAAAAGGCCAGGGAGAAGTTATCAAGTTCCTGGTGCAGAAAGGCGCGGATCTGCGTGCGTGCGTTAGAGGGCCGGATGGGAAGAGGTGGTCGCCGCTGAAGCTGGCGCGGTATCATGGCGCGGACGAGGAGGTCCAGATACTGCTGACGCCGTCAGATGGCAAGGAATGGGTAGATGCGGAGCACGAGGTTAAGGAGGGAACCCCGACGCCGAACAACTGCAATGGCTGCGAATTTGTAAGTGAAAACCATCATCCCCTTAAATTCCGGAAGCCTTCCAAACTAATCGCGGATTCGCACCTTTGTAGAGGGTTTTCGGTTGGCTGTATAAGTGTAAGGTATGCGACGACTTCGATTACTGCTTTAAGTGCTACGCGCGCAAGGACTCTAGTCCACATCGAGATCATGAGTGGGAGCAGATTGGGCCTGAGTTCGAAGAGGAGGAAGAATCAGAGTCAGAGTCGGAAGAAGACGCACGGGACTACGATGACTCTCGCTCTGATTCTAGTTTTAGCTCCAACAGTGATTAAAATATCAGTCCTATCGTTCCTTGGGGATACAGCAGTACACATCGTCAGTTTAATTAGTTATAACCAGACAGCCTGTGATACCTGTTAGTACAGAGATTTTATAAGACTTATTGGTGATTAAGCTGCTGGCGGTCTCGCTAGTTGGTTGATAGTTTGATTCACTTATAAATCATATCAAATGTAGGACCGCACATCCATAGATAATAGAGCTTTGCGTCCGCAATAGCCAGACTATTACATCTTTGAGAGAAGATATTCAAAATCTCCAGTGCGCATAAGACCAGAACGCAGAGGTCTGAGAAAATCAGAAGCATAGTACTTTAAAGAACACGAGTCATTCAGGCCTTGAGATCGTGATCCTTCTGGATTGGTGGGTTCCTCTAATCTACCGTTGCACTATGTCAACTTCATTGGCGAGACAGATTAATATCTTATACTTAGTATTCCTAGAGAATGCGAACTACTTATAGGCGGCGGAATTTTAATTTTTGAAAATTTATAGGGTTTGATTAAGATCGAATCCACAATTTGGCCTCAAGAAAGAAAAGCCGTTTTCTGCTATATGTGGTCTTTTTTTTTTTTTGGCTGCTCAGCCCGGTGCTTGCATTGGACTAGCTGGTTTTGTTACTCCCGCCTTTGTTTATTTCATGTGTGAAGGAATGCAGAGTCTGCCTGAAACGCGGATTGACTGAGATTCCGCGGGTAATAAAATTTAGGTCACACGATTAAAACGCACAAGTAACATCCCTTCGCAGTGACCCTGTAGGAGACGAATACAGTTGAGAGCATAAACTGAGCATTATCTGCAAGCAGCAGTTGTCGCTTAGACTCCGTACAAGGCTGGCGATCGACAGGCTGTCAGCCCCCGAATTCTGAGCCCTGTACTCAATGGCACGGGTTACCTTCCCGCATCAGTGGACGCCTCAGCCCAGGTATTCGGTTTCCGGTCCCTGTTGTCAGGCTTTCTCCGCTGCCGTGTCCTCGATTTAAGCTTTAACGCCTTGCCTTAAAGAAATAAGCTGAGTTCAACAGCGAGGCTTTGGTTTTGTGAGGCGGTGAGTACCTAAGCTACTTATCGCAGTGTTTCAAAAAGGCGAAACAGCCCCGTCACCAGCCCCATCATCGACCTACCTTCTTTGCAACTGTTTTCAGACTTGGCAGACACAAGGAATAAAATAAATCCATCTTCCGCGGTGTTCAACGTCTCCCGCTGCTAACTACTCTTTGCTTACCCCGCGCTCTTCCGTTGCCCACGATTCGCTGCGGCCCCACGTTACACAAGTGTTCCCGCTCAACGTGTCTCGACCTGACCGTCAGCGCGTGCACCTCGTAGCAAACACCGGTCGTAGCACACACCAGACAGTGGGATGCCCACAGAGCATGACTCGCCATGCGAAGAGCGCTCTCCCCCTCAAGCGGGGGTTTCCGCGATGGACCGCCTTCTTCGCCGTGGTCTGGGTCAGCTCGGCGTTCGCTCAGGTGGAACTCATGACGCCTCTCTTGAACTCGAAAGAAACACACTATCCTGTGGAAGAGCAGGTTTCCCAGTCGGGGGTCCGGTTCCGACTTGGAGATTGTCGATATCTCGCACGGCCTGTGGGTAAAGTATGCGCATCGCCCACCCCCCTGCTGCTCCTCGCCAACAATGATACTAATCGCAGCAGGCCCTTGGCGCCGACTTTTCTAATATAACCTCACTCGCTACTGTGGTTTCGATTGGAGCAGAGACCGACATCGATGCCGATTTTGTCAAGAAGAATGTTGAAGACTTCACGGCAAAAGACGACGTTTTCCGAGAGGAGTTCCTTGAAGGCATCATCATCCACGGACTCAACGACAGCTCTGTCACTATCAAGGTTGAAAAATCGGAGCTCCACGAATGGAACACAGAATGGATCAAGGGGCAATTTCCCGGTGACCAGGAGGGGATTCTCCGCCCGGGCCCGTATCTGATAATGTCAGGCGTACCCTACGAAGTCTTCCGCATCATGGACGATGAGAACAAAGCATTTATCCAGTCGACTCTCACCTCCAAAGACTCCAAAACGACTTTCTATCCGGCCGATGACACTTCCGACGATGATTGTGCGCCCGGTATCCTGGTTCCGTCACGGCTCTGCGCAGATCCGTCAATATGCTATCCACTGGACGGCATCAGAGTTGCGGTAAAGGACGTCTTCCACCTGGATGGAATATCCACCTCGCTCAACAGTCGGCCCTATCGGCAAGCTCACTCGGTGCAGAACTATACTGCATCGGCGATCAGCAACCTCGTTGCGAAAGGAGCTCACATCGTGGGAAAAACTCGCATGAGTGCATTCATTCTACAAGAGCACCCGACCCAGAATGTGAACTCCGTCTCTCCTCTCAATCCACGAGCAGACGGGCACCAGATCCCAGGAGGAAGCAGCAGCGGCAGTGCTGCATCAGTGGCCGCCTATGATTGGCTCGATATAGCATTAGGCACCGACGGTGAGAAACCCGCATGGCTGACCGGTACTGTTGCTGATACGTGTTCCAGCAACCGGCAGCATGCGGATCCCGGCACTGGCCAACGGCATCTTCGGCTTCCGAATGACAACTGGCATATTGCCTGTCGACGGCATCGTGCGGCTCTGGGACCGCTTCGATGCTCTTGGAGCGTTTTCCAGAGACTTGACTAAGCTTCACTGCTTCGTGAAGGGCTGGATCACCGGCCAGCCAGCAAAGAAACAACATCCCCAGGTCATTTACTTCGACGACTTTGTGCCTGTTGTTGGCGAAGTGCAGTCGAGAATGCTTGAGGAATTCGCAGCTGACTTCGCCCGACACGGCGGGACCGAGGTCAGGCGGGTTTCTATTGCAGATCACTGGGCATCAAACCCTGCCGAGAATGAGGCGGATCTCGGAGTGTACTTGTTCAATGTAAGTGCTTATCAAATGACTGATTTACATCTAGGCTGACATGCTGTGCTTCAGGCAACAGCTCATGGCTTCTATTACGCCGCGTTCCACGCATTCGACGAATTCAGAGCAGCCTATCGGGAAAAGTACCACAAAGAGCCTTTCATATCCGAGTGCGTCCGTTGGATATGGTAAGAACACAACCACCTGCAACCTGCCGCAGCTACGCTGACAACACACAGGACACAAGGCTCAAAGGTAACCCTCGAAGAGCACCAAGAAATAGAAAGGCGGCTCGACGTATTCAGAGACTGGTTCACAAAGAAATTCTTTTCAGCACCTGGCGCAAACACCATTGTGGTCCTCCCCATCGCTGAAGCCAAGCCAAACTATAGAGACGAATACCAAGCGCTGCCAACGGCTCCAACTCCGGGCTTGCGCAACACAGACTTAAGCGCGATTCTCGGAGCACCCGAGCTGGCGGTACCCAGTAAGCCTCTGAACCGAAGCTCTGCGGAACACGAGCAGCTGCTAATGCACAGTTTTAGTTGCGGAAATCCCGTACCAGTCAAGGATCTCAGGGGATGTGGAGATGCTTCCGGTTGTGGCGTCTTTAATGGGCAAGCCGCATATGGACGTGGCACTGATTGCCACGGTGCTGGATTTCTTCAATGCTTCCGGCCGTGCTACAAAAGTAAACACCGGCAAGCGCATGTTTTGACGGAATATCGTGTAGAGTCCATGAGATCTACCTCTCATCCTGTTTTTCGTTCGTCACTCGTTTCCTGTTTGTTGGTCGATGATCAACTGGCAACGAATATCCCCTACGCTGTCTGCAGGTATAAAATGCATTCTTAGAGTTCGGTTCGTGAAAATAGTAGATTTATCAATGCTTCAATAAAGAAAGTAAAAAAAAAAATGGCTCAACTTAGTACGAGAGATCAGCGAAGACGAAAAGTCATGAGCTTGAGAAACCCAAAAGAAATCAGAAGGACGGGAATCGACACCACAAACCAAACCCAAATCCCCATTTTACCACCCGTACCGACCGCGCCCAAGTTCATGCCAAAGAAAGAGGTAGTAAAGGAAAGCGGTAGGTAGAAGAACCCGAGCAAAGTGAGCGCCTTCATCTTCTCCGTCTGAGAAATCGCCTTCTTGGACTCCTCAATGGAAGCCTGACTCATCAGCACAGCAATCCCACTCTTGCAGCGCTTGGAGAGAGTGTGCGCCCTGAACAAGAGTTCTTCGTAATCCCGCATCAGCGAGTGCGCGGCCGCTTCAACGTCTTCTTTCCCGTCCCCTTCTTGAGCGTGCGGCCAGCTGCTCCCGCCTCGGGCTCGAATCTTTTCGATAGAAGAGCGCAGGTCCCGTGTTTGCTTTTCGAGAACGTCTTGGTGATACAGCAGTGTTGACAACGAGTACTGCGTGTTCGACATTGCTGCAAATCCCGTCTCCTCTTCGATGACGCTCTCGATCATGTTGAGGAACTGGCAGATTGCAGAAGCGCAGAAGCCGAATATATCATGCACGGCATAGAAGGCGTCCTTTGCCATCAGCGATTTGTCAAGGAACCTACCATAGTTGCAAGGGAGAAGCGCAGCGCTTTGAGGAAACGGGCCCTTCAGATGGTTTTCGGTGGTTGTAGGAATAGAGCTCGACCTTCGATGCAGTTCTGGGAGGTGCTGGAATGTCGGAAAGAAAGGCGAAGTGACTGGTGTGACCTGTTCGTTGTGAGAGTCAAGCCATGGTCCCTTCGGTCCTTCGTTGAGGTCTCGTCCTGCATCAGTCCAGACAAGAACTGCTTGATTGATCAGCATACAGTAGGCTATTCTCTTGCACATGTATGGGAAATGTACCGATCCACTTGCCGTGCAATTGATGGAGGGAAATAGAGAGGTGCTGCTCAATTGAGAATATCTCAGCATCATGAACGTGATATGATCTGACTATGGAATTTCCAAGAGCCACATTCACGGCAACACTGGATAGGTGAAGATATTGTTTCATTTCTTCTGCCCCCTTGCGTCTGGTTGCGTCGACATGGGCATGGATGTTGGAGTGTCCGTTTGTCCATCTCGTTCCAATTGTTGGAAACTTGAGACGGATAGTATCATGCTCTGCCGAAGGCAAAGGCGGAGAGAAGAAGCACCGCCGCCCACCAAAAGATGGAACAAGCTCCAAGTGTCTCTGGAAAACCACTGGATCCACACTGAGAAACGAGCCCAATCCCGCAAGCCATGACGGAGATGGCTGGCCCTTGAGGAAAAGAATCGAGGAAAGAAGCGGTGTACCCCCGGCGCCCTCTGCGAATAGCTTCTTCAGCTCTTCCACGGTGTGCAGGTGTCGAAGCTGGTTCTCGTCCGAACCGGACATCCAGTACAAAGTTGCAAACTCGCCGGGCCGTTCCACGGGCGCGAAGCGTCGATCTGCGCACGACCCGGAGAAGCCTCTCATCAGAAACTTGGCCAGTCCGTCAAAGTGCTCGCCCGGGTAGATGGACGTAAAGATGTTCCGTTGCGCATAGAGCGAAACCGCATTGGCGTAGTCCCTTGGAGTGACTGCGGCTCTCATTGGTCAGCTTCCGCCGGTCCATGCAGGCTTATCAGACAGGCATTACCTCCCGCACTGGGTGGTGGGGATCTGCAACCATTCGCTGACGGATGCATGGCGGGATTTTGTTTATCGGAGATAGAAAGCGGGGTGGTTTGTTTCACATGCCTCTGCACGACAATGCTCAAAGTGGGGTTAAGTAAGTTTGGCAATGCGGCTCATGTATCCATGTTTCCCGACTACGTTTAACTGCTGCGCATATGATATTTCTGGACAAAGCTTAAAGCCTCGATATTCACGGAGTCTGAGAACCGATGCGGACATGCAGGGCAACAGGCTGACTTCCTGCGAACGACGTGTTCCGGCACAAAATTCTCGCTGGACCCACAGCCTTGCGGCGTCGCCAATGAATCTACCCAAGGCTGAAGGGCACCCTATCACAGGAGCAGAGCCGCATGGAATCAGGCTGTGTAGCACGCATTCAGCCGAACGTAGCCGAGAACTGAGAGTTGCCAAGGATGAGTGCCTGGTGACAGCTTTGCCCCATTACGGTCCAACTCCGCATCGAATGCTTGCGTACATCTTCTACGTGGTTTCAATCGCCACAATCGTCATGCAAGCCGCGTGACAAGTCAGAGAGATCATCAGATGGCTGTGTTCGCTCAGATGTTCATGGGCTGGCGTACAGGAATTCCTGCCCAATGGACCTGCATATAAAGCGTTTGATGGCAGTGCGAGCCACGTCTGAAGAGCTTGCGCAGCGTGGCGATTTCCGAAAGCCTTGCACGTTCACTATTCCAAAAGGCCTTTGGTTCAAGCCAGCCGGTGAGCTCCAAAGGCGATGCTCATCACCAGGATCTCTACTAACTGCGAACAGGCATGGATCCCCACCAAGACGACCGCATTCAGCCGTGGAAGGCTATCGCTTGCAATCTTGGGGCGCAGGAAAGCCAAAGCGAGCCTCGCAGCCGCCTTGCCGAGACAAACGCATTTCAGAAGGGCGAACATATCGTGATTGGGGGCCAAGGCCTTCCTGGTAATCAAAAGGCCCTATACGACACCGATAAATCTCGCTCCACATCAAGTTCATCCAGGCCCAAAGACAGCCAAGAATCGAAGAACGACACAAAGTATAAGGAAGAATCAAAATCATCATCGAGGCCCAAGCCGGGAGAGGATTCAAAAGAGAGGAGGTCAGGCTGAGCGGTCATTATCAGTTTATGATTTTTTATTATCAGACCCCAACCGTTATGACATGCAGGAAACCCCAATCAGTCCTGCTAGTCATAGAACACCAATGCCCGAAGTTCAATGCTCTCCCGACCACAGTCAGTATCATTTTCCAATGGATTCGAGAATGATGAATGAGGGGTGCCTTCATGTACGTAAATTAGTGTCGGGCCGTGTTAGATTTTGGAATTGCATACCTGTTTGCCCTGACGAATCTGATTGCAGAAAGACCCATGCTTCGCTAGGAGCTTGATCCCGCACGTAGTAAAATCTGTGCCTTTTCGAGTAGTGCACTTGATAGGACTCCACGACGGTATTGCTGAGTACAAGATCTCGGGCTTGGAGATCGCTTGCCGGATCAACTGTCTGACTACTACACAGACAGAGCGGCCATCTCTTGACTGGGCCACGCAATGGCTTCCATACACTGTGGAAAATTAGTATGCATGATGTTGATGGTCAAGGCCACTTGCGCACTTTACAAATTGAAATCGCTTCGCAGACATTTCTTTCCAAGACGACGGATTGAGGTTCTGCACCTGCTGTCTCGTCCAAGCAGGCGTAGTATCTTTCAGGTAAGTCAGTGGATGCGCATAAGCTCTGCGATTCTTCCTACCGATGTGAAGAATTGTCGAGGGCTGTTGATGGTCGTAAGGTTCGCCTGTAGATATCGGAAAGCTCTCGTGGCTCCGACGCACCTGCCGGTTTCAGTGAGCATACGGTAGGGTCGTGATAGTGCAACGTACCAAAAAGTCAAAAACTTGTACTCTCGACGCACCAAGAAATTCTTTCAACGATTCCGCCGCAGGTGGGAGAAAGTATTTCTCAATCTTCTCCTCGTTGTCAAATTCATCCGGGCTCATGTCTACATCCAAATTCATCAATGAAAACCCATCTTGTTTCATATTAAAGTCACCCAGTCGATCTCGGATATCAGCAACCTTGATGCCATCGTTCCTTTCCATAGATATGTTTGTTTTGGGAATGCTCACAGGCTGGTCAAGCGCGAGCAAGTATGGTTTTTCGTGATCCCACAGCTTGTCTCGTGGGATCATGTAAAGATAGGTTATAACATCTTCAGCCATCTTGATTCGCAAAGCGCTTTGGAGCCAACGTCTGTGGGCAGCTGAATTTATCGTCGAGAAATAAATGTAGAATTGTTCCAGCGTAAGCTTCTTTGATTAAGTGGTCAAGTTTTTCTATTCGTTGCTCCTCGGTACATGCAAGGATTCTCAACTAATGCTTATCGTGCAGCGAGCTTGGGTCCACCAGCCAATGAGCTACGTTTACGTAGGCTGACGCCATAGTATGCGCGGCTGCGCACACCGGTTCATGGCGCATGAATTCCATTTTCGCGTGGCTCCACACAACCCGCGCATGTTATCTTACTGCAGCAGCGCACATGAGGTGTTGGCGCCCGACAGCCTTGTGCGGGGTAGCCTCATCGCTCATGGAGCAGGATTGGGGACCCCTCTGCCCAACGACCACTGCTGCAATGCCCAACGCACTTCCTCCCAGGAGAACCAGCCATGGACCGCCGGCCAGAGCTACGTCGGAAGCTTCGGGAGCTATCCCGGGGAGGAGACGCTCGGACTTTGTGAGACCCCCCAGCCAAACATGGTGATGCTGCGTGCTCATTGTCTGGCAACAGAGTGATCGCTGTTCCTGGAATCGGAGTCTTGCCCCCAGAAGACTGGCGAGATGGATCTGAGAGAACCTGGCTGGAAGCAATGGCAGATGAATCTTTTCCCAACCCCGCAATCTACGCTTTCGACCATGGGCTTGATCCGGAGGGCTCGTGCACGTGGACAGAGGTTTTCGAACAAGGATCAGAGCTACTAGAGGCACTTTTACTTCTCAAAGATGAGGATCAGGTAGCTAATCCACCTGCCCCTCGTAACTTCCGATTTCTCATGATAATTAGATTCGATCATGTCCAACAATCTTTGTTGCTCACAGCAGTGGTGGAATTATCTTGAAGAAGGTAAGAGTTCTTGAACTTAGCAAGTGAATCCGCTGATCCACTTAGGCTCTTTGTCTTGCCTTCCAACGTGGCTCGCAGCTTCATGCTTTCACAAATGCTATTGCTGCAATCATCTTGTTGGGGACACCACACTCGAGAAATGACAAAGACAGGTGCTGGAACAATGCACAAGTCCTCTTGAGACTCCGCCAGAGGTATAGAAAGAGACACATAGTCTCGAAAGAGGATGCTCGAGAACTTACAAAAATGTCCACACAATTTGAAGAAATCGCCTCAGACCTACCCATCCTATCAATATGTGAAAATATTGCCACACTACTGAAAGGACTTCCATTTCAGTCTCCAAAAGTCAAAGTAAGTATGCTACAGAGGGCTTTAAACCCGTCCCGGCCACTGCTGATTGCGCCGCAGCTGACAGCGAATGGGATGGCAAAAACTGAATCCCGCCTTGAAGAATACCTTGAAGTTTCCACAGATCATTTCAACCTCTGCAAAATTCGGCCCTTCGGAAAAGATTTCCACACAATCAAGAGATTTCTCCGCCCAGCCATCGAAAGCGCCCAAGATCGAATCCAGGAGAACATAGGGGACTGTAAGTTCCCCCAAATGCGGAACGATTGCACTACTCTGATTGTTTGCTGCAGATAGCCCTCCGCAAGTTCTAGACGAGCTGACTCTTGCAAGCCTCTCCAACTCGCAGCTTCCTACTCCCGCAGACGAAGGTCAGTTTTCAAAATACTACAAGTAGCCATCACAGCTAATTATTGTATAATTACAGTGCAACAAGGTGTAAGCCATCACGCAACATTCCATACGATACCGCGAATAGACATATTACCCCATGTCCCAGAGCTTTCATTTGTTCGGAGAGACCCTCAACTGCCACGACACATGGTGCCCTTCACGCGGAACAAGGACTTCTCTGGCCGCCGTGATGTTCTTGAGGAATTGGAAGAATTCCTACTGCCTCAGCTGTCGAACCAGTCCACCGAAGACTTTCGTGAGGAAGGTCTATCAACATTTGCATTGTGCGGTCCAGGAGGCATGGGAAAAACCCAGATTGCAGTCGAATTTTGCTTATCTCACCTGGATGACTATGATGCTATTTTCTGGCTCCACGCCGACGAAGCACAGGTATTGGCCAGCGAATTTAGCAGGATTGCGATCGAGCTTGGCCTTGTGCCAGAAGTATCCCTGGATGCCAAGGACTTGGACATTACCCGCGAGATGGTCAAGGGCTGGCTGGCCAAACCCGTTCGATCTTACAAAAGACTGGAGAACGGACCTGACGGAGAGGCTTCATGGCTTCTCGTCTTTGACAACCTGAGCAGTCATGATCTTCTAGTAGACTTTTGGCCTCCAATTGGAAGCACGGGGTCTATTCTCATCACGAGTCGAGATCCTCTGGCGAAGACGAAGCTTTATAACTCGGCGCACGGCAGGGCTCTGGAACCACTTAGCACCCCTGACGCCATTTCTCTGCTGCTGAAAGCTACGTGGCGCGAGAATGAAGCTAGTGAACACAGTTGGGCTGAGCAGGTGGTTCAGAGACTTGACCGATTCCCTCTTGCCTTGACGCAGATGGCAGGCGTCATGATTCGCCAGGACCTTTCGTTTCAGGAATTTGTGTCCCGTTATGATGAGGAAGAAGCTCACCAGGAACTATTCAGCCTCTCCTTCGAGTCCAGAAACCGACCAGAATCTTACGTGCACACAATTGCATCTGTCTGGGCTCTTCAGGGATTGCGTCACTCGTCCGCTCTTCTCAGTGTCCTGTCATTCCTTGATCCAGATGGCATATCTGGCAGAATGTTGGAGGCTTCAGTTGGGAAAGTTCACTGCTCTGGATATCCGCGGACCATGACCGAGTACCAAGACGCTAGATTCGAGCTTTGGAAGTCTTCACTGATTTCAAACTACCGAGAATCTCAGACCATTACGGTTCATCGACTGATTCAGGATGCCGCACGGGCAAAGCTTGACCATCAAAGCTTTATTGAACATTTTGGTACGGCATGCCTCATCGTTCTGAATGCATGGCCCAAGGCGGGGCTTGCAGTTCGTCAAAGCGTTGCGCGTTGGAAAGACTGCGAAGAATTATGTCCGCACATTACACGCCTCAAGAGTCGGTTTGAGCGAAGTCCAACGTCTACCAAAAATGAGTTAGTCCAAAACATCGACTTTGCAGAACTGTTGAACGAACTTGGATGGTATGCACAGTCCCATCCACCCTTGGGCCACTGCTGATCACAGACAGGTACCACCAAGAGCGTGGAATGAATGAGCCAGCCATAGGATGTTTCAAGCTCGCACAAAGCAACCTCTACTCTTGTTTCAATGGCAGGGATAATTCTTCAGCTACTGACGACGTTGATAGAGCCCGCATTCTATTGGCTGAAACGCATCGAAACATGGGCTGCAATGCGGCAGAGATCAACCAAGGGGAGCTGGCCCGACACAACTTCCAGATCTACAACAACATGATGATAGAAGCATCTCAGGCTCCAACTGCTGAGGCTGACCCCCGGCTTCCCATCTCTTATTTTGAGCTAGCCACGGCGCACATCATGTTACGGAATTGGGATGAATCCATGCGCTGCAACCATGCAGCTCTTGAAGAAGCGGCCAAAATTAAAGATGTGACGAGGTTAACGCCGATTCGGACTTTGACGCTTACAAATCTTGCTTGCGCCTGTCTTCTGACAGGACGAACCGAGGAAGCATTGGGCCATGCGTCAATGGCGCTAAAAGAACGCGAGGCTCTCTATGGTCCCAATGACCGCCAGTCTATGATGTATGATCATCCATGTCGTCCTACCCTCTTAACAATGCTAAATTCAGCTTCACAGAACCGGAAGAGTGCTTTCGGCGCTTGGCAACATCCATGCCGCACTGGGCGATGCGAATCAGAGCTATCAATTCCACCACCGTTCTATGATCCACTTCCAAGAGACCATCGGCAACTACCATCACAGAACAGCTGACATGTGTTGCAAAAACGCTGCTCACCTGGCCAAACGTAGAGAGCTGTCTGAAGCGCTGTAAGACGCAGTCCAACCACTTGCAATAGTCCTGTCGCTGACACGCAGGAAAAAAGAGCCTTAGTAAATCAGGCGTTGGGAATTTACCGCAATCAGCATCATTATCGGGGAGAGCGGGCGCGCGCACATTGGGTCAAACACGTTGTTCACCAAGGCCTGAATCAACAAGAAGAAGCTCGGCTTGCACTCAGTTCTGCTTTACAACTATACAGAGATGTGAGGCCCGAAGACACACGACAGCTGGCGGATCTGAAAGATAGCGACTTCGATAGCGTGGTCCATTATTGGTCAAGGTAAATCAAACTTTCGACTACAACCTGACGTAAATATCGAATCAACAGTTATGCGTTTACGTCTCTACCACCATGTATCAACTATTCAGATACAGAGTTTGCGCGAAAATTAGAGTCCGCCACGCGGGTCGCTGTAAATGCGGGTTACCCAAATTCTACTACTAATCTAAATACCCGCTCTTACCGCCTATCGTAACGCGTCTACCAAATAATGTACCCGTTTAGCGTTACTAAATTAATCTACTACTAGCTAGTTACTATAATACTTTTTATAAATTAGATAAGCTTGTACGGCATTTGTACAATGTTGGCAAGGCAGAGTGTACTATAAAGATCAGCCAACCAGTGCCCATGCAACTCAGTGTCTCACTCATCGTAGCACTAGGCGGGGCTGTGTCTGCGGAGTAAAGCAGCCTCGGTCGCATGAAGGATTGGAACTGTTCACTGATGAGCCTTGTGATCTAATGATACGCCTCTGTCCGCTAGTCACAGCGCAGACTTTCGATCTGATTCTAAATCTGTGCGTAATTCTGCGAACGGCAATGATCCAACAGCTGGAAGTACACAAGATCGCTGAGTCTGGGTGGAGAGGTCTCGACGGCGGGGGCAGTGTTGCTGCGAACTAGCTGGGGGGGGGGAGAGGGCCGTGGTTGAAGTCAGCCTTCACGCGGCAGGCCTATCGGAAGCGGCACCTTACACGCTCGCATGCCCGTCAGACGGGAGCGAGGGAGGAAGGATTCGATAGCGCGCACCGAAGGCACGACAGCGGCGCGGGGAGCAAGCGATTTGGCACACCTTCCATGTGACAATGACGATTGTCGGATGCAAGTGGAGATGCCAGAGTGGAGGAGCGCGTGTCTTGCTGCTGCTGCTGCTGCGCTGAGACGCACGAGGAGAGGGGGCCGCAACCTATCACTCTCGGTTGCGAAAACCACTGCCTGGGGTGTTTCCGTTTTCAGCTTTGCCTGCGGACCGGGGCGAGCCGTTACTAGGTTCAACCTAGCTACAGAGCACAAAGGGGGGTAAGTACAGCCGGTGGCTAGTCTTCATTTGGGGGTCTTCACCACAAGGCCATGCCGGCCTATCCGTCTACTCGGATTCGGACTGCTTACCCTGGCAATCTGCTACACCGTCGTCCTCCTGAAGCCCGCAGGTGAACGTCATCATGTCAAGCGGGAGGTCATATATATAACCCTTCAGATCATGCCTCACCCATTCCGCCACAAGCCTGCGCTATCCTTCAATCCCACATCCCAAACGGTCAAAAAAATCTTCCTCAAACGTCACATCTCTGCAGGACATCACCTGCGCAGCCTGATCGGCTCACCTACCTCCCGTTCTCACCACACGCCATGGCTCCGTTTGGAATTCCAAACTTCTACGACCGTGTCGGTCATCCGCCGCAGAACTACACTCAACAGCCCAAAAAAACCGGAGGAGGATTTCCCGTACCTGGCAAGCAGGATCCGAGTGCCTCTTGGGTGATGACCAACCATTATTTCGTCAGGTCAGTGACTAGCAACGGTCGCATAACAACCCAACTGACGCATTACAAGTCATGAGAAGTGGCCCACGATTGTCAAAGATGAAGAATTCGACTACATTGTGGTCGGATCCGGTTGCACCGCTCTCGCCTTCATCTCCGAGACTCTGCGGATCGACCCAAAGAAGCGTATTCTGTGCCTAGAACGAGGTGGTATGCGTGATTCAACCCCCTGTGGCCACGGCGACTCGTCGGCTTAACAGTACGCAGACTTTTGGCTGCCGAGCCACTTCCAAAACCTTCCGCTTCCATTCAAGGTGGTGCTTGGGGGAGTCTCTGAGACGTTCCCTTGGACCTTGTCGGAGAAAACATTCAAAGACCCTCTGTTGGGATACTGCCATGGCTCCTGCCCCTTCTTCGGCGGCAGATCGGCCTTCTGGTCTGCCTGGTCGCCGCAACCCAGGATCGAGGACATGAGAGGCTTTCCTGAGTCCATGATCAAAGCCACCCAGGAAGCCATATTCTGGCCCGAGGCGAAGCGCCTCCTAAATGTCACCAGTGCCAGCGATGTGGACGATACCATCTTCGCAGGTCTTCAGGATGTGATTGACGAAAGGCTTCGTGAACCGGGCGACCGAATCCCGACCACAACAGTCAGCGAACCTGCCCAGCTTTCTGTTGGCCGTCGCAGCCCAACGTCAACGCTTCGCTTCAACAAATTCTCGGTACCTGGACCCCTTCTTCGCATCAAAGAGGAACAGGCGGCAAAGGAGAAGGAGGGGACCGGCGCACGTCTTGATATTGCGCTCGGGTGTGTTGTGGAAAAGCTGAGAGCCGATGGCGGTATGGTTCGCTCAATTGAGACGAGCCTTGGGCCAATCTCATGGGCCAACGACAACACTAAAGTCGTACTCTGCGCTGGTGTAAGTCCCACGCGCCCGGAACGGTGCACAGAAACACTAACAGATCCCGCCAGGCGTTCCCAGCCGCCACACTGCTGCTGAACAGCTTCGACAGCTGCGCCAAAACAGTGGGAAAGCGAGTGACGGGCCACTTCCAGACTCACATAACCGCCAGGGTGCCGCTTTCCACCTTCGGGCCATGGTCGCCGGCCATCGGGAAGTCGGACCAGCCCTGCAAGCTCGAGATCGCGGCGCACTACCTCGCAGGCGAGGACGCGGACACCAAACAGCAGTACCACGTGCAGGTCACGGCCATCCACAGCCCGAACCCGACGGAGGACGCGGAAGACGCGGCGCGCGAATGCCCCGACTACGCCGCCGCTGCCACGGAAGAGCAGCTGCGTGACTCGACCGAGCACGTCGTCTTCGTGTGCGCCACGCTCGGCGAGTTCTCCGAGCACAATCCGCACAGCTGGTTCCGGCGCGACGAGCAGAACCAAGACGTCACGACCAACGTGAAGCTGCAGTACACGCTCACCGACGCCGACAGGAAGCTGTGGGACCTGATGGACGAGGCGACATACCAGACGATTGAGGCGATGTCGGGTCCCGCGCCGAAAGGAAAAGATCTGGGGCTGGAGTACTGGCATGATGGTCCGACCGGTGGTTCTGGTTTCTGGTCCAGGGAGCGCCCGGAGAACGTTCGCGTTCCTGGAATCGTGCATGAAGCGAGCACGGCGTTTGTGGGCGGCGAGGAGGCAGGGGGCTCGGTCGACGCGCTTGGAAGACCGCATGGCGTCCAGAACGTGTTCGTGACGGGAGGCGCCTTGTTCCCGACGGCTGGGAGCTGGAATCCCACCTTGACCATGTGTGGTTTCGCGCAGCACCTGGCGAGGGAGCTTAACGCGTACACCGTTACGTAGACTCGATAGTACTTCTTGTGGAATAGCAGTCAGTACATGGGTTTTGCGGGAGAAATACCAGGGTTCGCAGTAAGCACAAGCAGCTTAGCAAGCAATCAAGTAAGCGGATTGTAAACGACCTTAAATGGCCTACTTGATCTACGTTCAAGCTCAAGCGGTTGTGCTTACAAGCGGCGTAAGCACAACCGCTTGAATTGTATACGCTTAGCAGAATAAAAGCGTGCCGCCGAAACTGTGGTTTGAGATTAATCACTGTACGCAGCCGTGGAGGTCCGGTTGGGGAGCTTTGAATTTGCACATATGCGGCCGTTATATAATAAATCCTCTCTTGGAGCCGATGGCGTAAATTTATCTTTTGCTTATGTTATAAGTAGCTAAAGCTATCGTTCGGACGAGAATGTAGAATTCTTATCTCCATATTCTCGTCTGGACGATAACTTCAACTACCCATATATGTTATTTTTCTAAGGTAAAGCTCGGGTACAGTTACGCTACGTTCTAAAGCCCTACTGTTCTTTATGCTAGCTATCGGCTGCGAGAGGGGGCTGTACTATATAGTGTAGGTTTAAGCGCTGATTCGCCGTTACATTTACGCTCGGGCCACCGGCGGTCTCCCCGCATCGTTACTGTGCCAAATGGAATTCAAGAACAGAAATTCCAGATAGTCATAGATGTCGGGATGTGTTGAAGCTACAGCCTTTAGCCACTGCTGATTGCTGAGGCATCCCAAAAATGCCCTCAGCTATACGACAATAAGTAGTAGAGCAATGCTCTACTTTCGTCTAGTGTCTAGATAATCTGCTTGGCCTTCTCTACATTGCTGCCTGTTAGCCTTCTGCTGTCACATCATCTGCTCTACACGCACCGCAATTCCACTTCTTTCGCATCACGAGGGATCTCCCTCGCCAAGCGATTCAAGTGGGGCCGCGAAAACTTTTTCTAGCGCCCGTCCGCAGAAGCCTGCCACTGCTCTGTGGTACCGTTCATCAGTGCAAAACAGTATCGCCCGGGGAAGCTACCGGCGGGCCGTCGTCGGCTGTGGCCGAAACAATGGACCAACAACGTCCACCCAGCCGATTTTTGGTACGCCCGAAACAGGTTCATCCTTTATATCTACCTAGCTTACCCTGCCACATACTACGGCTCGAACGCAATCGCCTCCTTCATCATCACAGCCGCGCCAGCCTCCAATCTCACCCGCAACGGCCTTATCCTACTCCGAGAGCGCAACCACCCCCTCAAGTCCTTCATGGTTTACGGCAACAGAGGCAGACGAGGTTACGGCGACGCATAGACCTCGTACCCGATTGCAAACACCTTCGGGCCTCGACATTACCGTCCTAGATTATTTTGAGCGGATTAAGCAGGGAAGCTCTGATGGACAAGACTCCCTTGTCTCATATGCTTCGAATGTGCCCCCTGGGCCAAGTCGCTTGAAGGTGTACGAAACATTTGAAACTCTCCTCCGTACCACTGGTGATGGCGTTGCAATTCAGGCTGACGATTTCATCGCCTTTATGGCCAATGATGTGACGATGCTTGGGCTTTACGGCGATGACATGCAGCGCATGCTTGATGATACCGTAGCCATATACGAGGCCCTTCGGACTCCTGCGAGAAAACAACAACCACACGCGGGTGACCCGTTTCAAATGAAGAAAATGGCTCAGGTCATTAGGATGAGATGGGGTGTTGAAGCACTCGAGCACATCCCGCGGTGCGTTTACAGCGACATAGTTGCCTGGCCGGAAGACACCTTCGAATGGGCGGAAATAGTCCAATGGATAAATCTCGCCATGGTCTTGCGTCTCCAAGATGGCGGATCGGATGAGAAGTACCCTCTCGAAGTAGACTGGGAAAACGTCTGGCGGAAGGGGGGACTTTTAGATGCTGCTCCAGCCGACATGAGACCCGAGGAAACAGTCAGCCATAAAAGGCCACCGGGCCACGTTCATTCACGACGTCTTAGAGAGCACGATTTAGCTTACCACCCTCTGACAGGATTTCTATATGGGAAGCAGCACTTAGAAACAAATCACTTCCAACTGCCAACCGGACCGTACGTAAACCCCGCCAATAGAACCCCGGAGCCCCCTAAGAGGAAATCCAAATATGCAAAGAAAAAGAGGTCTATGGCGCAGGACGGGTTACGAGATGGAATGTCAGGCGGCACACAACCTACTGCATTGCGGCCGAACAAGAGACACAGGATTGATACGCTTCCTAACCGGAGCCGGGGCCTGCTAGAGTCGGATCGTTGTGACGAAAATGACTCAGTATCGACATCTCCAATCCGTGATAGCTCCATAGCTGCAGAGTGGAATTCCTCCTCCAACATGCAGCCAGATGACTGCTCCAGCCCTGACTCGCTCGAATCAGAGAATACTGCTAAAATGCCCCATTCCGACCCAGACCTCGCAGAAGACTACTCTGACGGCCTTGATGCAGCTCAGGATGGTGCCAGCGGAATACAATCGCTCATTGAGGAGGCTGATAGCTCTGCCACCGGACGGGATGACCAAGAAAGACTGACCAAGGCAACGCGCGATTTGCAAGGGTCAAATTGGCTTGGAGAGGAGACAATCATGTTGGTTATATCCTTCTTCATGCCTATCATAGGCGTACGCCTAGTAGACATTGGCCAGGTTCCAGGAGATGGTGAGTGGGATACATGGGCGTCTTCGAAGAGCAAAGCCATCAGGCTTCGCGAGTCGGATGAGATTGTTCTTGTGCCGCTATTCGATTCAAAGCTACGGCACTGGCGACTACTTTCATACCGCATTGCACCCGGAACAATCAAGGTGACCGTGTACGACTCGATAGCCGGGCGAGTTCATCTTGAAAGCCTGAGACCTGCTATCTTGGCCATCTCGCAATTCCTCGGGATTTCTCCGCAGAAGCAGCTCGATCTGTACCTCGATCCCACGGTAAGGAAGACGTGAGGAGCCAGGAACAACGTTTCACTAAGAAAATAAGCGCAGGCGCTCCAGCAAGACAACGAACACGACTGCGGTGTCTTTGTCATCATCCACGCCATCTACATTATCTCACGCGCCACCCTGCCCTCCTCGGCCAGCGGGTCCTTCTGGCGCGCCGTTTTCCGCTACGCCTGCAACCTGCAAAGCGGCCTGCGTCCCGGCAACGTCGACGAGCTCACCGCGGAGCTCGACTCCATAACGGCCACTACCACAGAGGCCGCACAGAGTCGTCGTGATCAGCACGATAGACAAGAACAGCCGCCGCCGGACCCCAAGATCCTCGACCTCCTCCGCGCCCACGCCGCTGCCAACACGCAGAGCGAACGCCTCCAGGCCTTATCGCAACAGGCGTCCGAGTTTTTCAAAGCCGTCGCCCTGATCCAGTATCGGGTGTGCCAGGATGTCTCCGAGATAGCGCTCATGCGGCAGCTTTCGGAAGTGGGCGCGAGCTTGAGCGCCGAGGAGCACGGCCATCTGATGCGGCGCTCTGCGCTGACGACATTTGTTTCTGATGGTGCGGTGCGGCTACTGCAGAGGCGGAAGGAGGCCATGGAGGCGTTGGAGCGGGGCGCGAAGGATTTCTGCGCCAGGGTAAAGGCGGAGCATGACCAGGCGGCGCGGGCGGTAGGGGACGTAATGGAGAGGGTGAGAGCGGCGATAAGAGATGCGGCCGAGAAGGTGGAAGAGGCGAAGGTGAGAGCGAAGGACGCGGAGGATGAGTTCAAGGAGGCGAGAGATAAGATGAAGAACGCCGAAGAAAAGGCGAGGTTGAGGGCTGGGGAGGTTGAAGCCGCTAAGAAGGCACTTGCCGATTACGAGAGTATAATAACAGGTAGCGTATAGATACTTTTTTTTTTTCGAGCGGGTTGCCGAACATGCGGTTTGAGATTGATAATTATACTTAGCTATGGATTTTTGAGCGGAGGACCTTTGATTTGGTACTTTAGGGCGTGATGCTCCAAGTCCTCCAAGTCAAGCATCCCTAGTCTTTCACCCAGCTCCGTAGCAGGCACGGCCTCCGCATTGCGGCGCCAGCTACCGCCAAAGCAAAGCTCT
This sequence comes from Lasiodiplodia theobromae, assembly GCF_012971845.1. Taxonomy (NCBI): domain Eukaryota; kingdom Fungi; phylum Ascomycota; class Dothideomycetes; order Botryosphaeriales; family Botryosphaeriaceae; genus Lasiodiplodia; species Lasiodiplodia theobromae. Next base: position 153,081 of record NW_023336531.1, read on the forward strand.
TCATGTGCGGGCAGCTGGATTTGTTAGGTTTGTTTTGTGCAATTTATTACTTCATGTCGCGTTACGGGCACAAGAGAAGCGCATTCAATCTATAAAGCTCTCATATATACTTCATTTAATCTGAGTAAGCTCATCAGTCGTCAAGTTGGAAACGCATACCTTTCAACCCAGTTGTGTCCACTTCAGTCTACCAAATAGAATTCATCACAAAGGTACAAACCGCAATTTCCCCGTTTCCTCATCTTGTCCAATCTGATATCTGACACGAGCAAGCTCTGACTCCTTCATAGCACGACCGAACTCGCCGTGGTACCGATGCTGCAGCGCTGCTGCGATGATCTCCGTAGTCCCACGCTGCTTCTCCCGCATGATGATTAGTAGCCCTGTTCGAACGAGGACTGTCAGGATTCCAGCGATGGCAACCCCGACACCGAGAATCGAAGTGCGTGATCCGATCTCCCAACCCCAGATCTCCTGCTTGATGTTCGTCCAGAGCACGGTTCTGTTGTCGGTCTTCAACGGCTGTAACCAGGGATCATCAATGGTTCTATTCGTGAACGTGACGAGGGAAGCCGCCTGAGCCATGGTGTACATGAGTGCTCCAATAAAGTTCGAGGAATCGCGAGGATTGACTATAGTCTCATAAAACGCAGCCTGAGCTGATTGTTGGAGCTTGAGAACCGCGTCCCGACTTGAAGACAGGCTGCCATCCGGGTTGACTCCCCATGCGGCGAGCACCCACGCTGGATTAAATGCTGTGGATTTGGTTGAATTTGGCTGTGGAGGCTCAGGGACTATGACATTCTGAAGATTTGGAAAGATAGTTGTTGCATCAAAGGTGTACGTAGCAAAACCGTACGAAAGAGCGAACAATATCACCCAGACCAATTCTGGATGTGGAGAAGTGGGTTGCGAGAGTTCCATGACCAAGTAACTTTCGTCAGGATCATCAGGAAGGAATGTGTCATAGTCGCACTGGTTGCTCTCAGTAGCTGTGCCGTTTCTGAGGCATGGATCGGAGGAATTGCTCTGAAATAGGCCACTGCGGTCAGACCAGTAGATCCGCATCTTGATTGGAAGCAAGCCTTTAGCTTCATCTGCGAGTATCGTGAAGGATGCGATCGTGTAGTTTTTGTTTGCCTTATTCCATCCCTGAAGGGCGCCGAAGCATGTTGCGACTTCCGAGTGATAGCAAAGAACTTCGCGGTCGCTGTCGATTGTGGTAGTTGTCAAACTCCCATAGACTAAAAAGGGCTCCATCCCGATTACCGGTCCTTGGCGCTGAAGGACAAGAGACTTCGAATTGTTGTAGGCTTCAAAGCGCTTCGTATAACTAGACTCCGTTGGCTTTTTACCTTCGGAGATAGCGTAAAGTTGTTCGAAGTCATTGGAAAGTGAGCGGAGTACTTGTCTACTTGGAACCCACATAATGGATGCATTCGCTTTCGATTTCGGATCAGGATTAATTATGTTGTATACAAAAGGCAGAATACCCTCGTATGAGACAACAGTGTTTTGTAACGGATATGAATCTTCGATCGATTCATTGATTGCTTTGTCAATTATGACAGCGTTACCGATAATCAATGCATCGATGTCGTTCTCGTGATGCCTCTGAAAACATGTGTAGTCAGGCTTTCTCAAATCGTTAGCGGTACATCCAGGAGTGAGATCGCCCGCTGGTGGACTATCGGCTTCCAGGTGAACGAAGTGGGCCTCGTTGAAGTGCTTGGTCTGTTTCCAGTGGAGAGTGGGTAGTATAAGAATAGCTATCGATGGACCTATGAGGTTTGCAATAATGCACATCAAGACCGCCAGTAATGTGAAGAGATACAGGTACGTCTTGGGCATACGATTGCTGAGCACGGCCCTTCCGGACTCTACTCTGAGAGTTCTGGATCGGATTAGACCAAGCAGGGATCGGATTAGACCAAGCAGCCAGAGGAGATCGGCGTACTCCAGATGCGTCAAAATATGTCCGGTGGGAAGACCTATGGTACTCAGTGCTCTGATCGCTCTTTACTATCATGTGTAATTACGTACCTCCTGTTCGCCGAGCGAGAGTATAAGCTACAAGGTAGACTAAGCTTGAAGCGATATACATGAACCACACCTCAAGTGCCTTTGCTGCAAACTGAAGACCACCTAGTAAATTATGGTTGTCCTTGTCGTATTTTTCGATTAATGAGTTGGTGGTAACTTCAGACTCGGCGTTGTACTGGATGACTCCGCACTGCTTCTTCAAACACCAGGCAGAGCCACCAATGACAAAGCTACTAAAGTTGAGCCACAGCAGAAGGATTATAGCTGCAATCCATAGGAGGCCAACGAAAAGCCTCCAGTGAAGAACCGGCGACTTCCGATTGCTTTTGTTACCCGTCGTGGCTGGTTGGTCCAGGCATGTTACGAGGTTTTCCTGGCCGGACGGGATTGAGTGAAAACGATGCATCTCGTAGTCTCCCTGACTATGAGTACTCTGGCTCTGGTTTGAGTTTGGGCTATGTGACATGCTTCTAATTCACAGGTAAGCTCGTAAGCCTTCGAAGGTCGAGGGCTTTGAGGAAGGGGCCAGCTTACCAGGCAGATGCACGTTTGTGCTAGTGTGAAGAGCTTGGGTTCTTTTGGAAAAAAGGTTGCAAAGGCTGAGGAGAGGGCACAAGCGGTATGGAGAGACACTGCTCACTTTAAATTCTACTGTTGCGACACTGAAACCCCAGTACGGTTGATAAAGCATATCTAAAGACTAGCCTCATCTAAGAGATGGACGTAGCAAATAAGATGCTACTCTGCAGGCAGCACTATCGATCGCGAAGCTCAATGAGTCATTTATGCTGGATGAAAGGCTGATAAGAGAACAGGTTTTGGCTCAAGTCCCCCGGGATAAGTAAACGAGGCTGCCAGCCATCTTACGGCTGAGTCGACAAAGAAGAACCTACCACAACACCAAATTACCCCGGCCTCTCCAGCACGGGCACACTGGCGAGGGCTGTCAGCTCGCCACGCACACGCGTCTGCCGTGTGATGCTGTCAGAAGCCAGTCAGTGGGTAGAAGCTTGGGGTGAGGGCAGGTGCGAAAGGCCGGACCAGGTTTATTGTGGCTGAATGTGCGGAGCTGGAGGCCCGAGAATTACCACATGTGGGTAGCTGAAGCTATCGTCTGGACGTGTATGTAGAATTTTTAACTCGAAGTTCTCGTCCGGACGATAGCTTCAACTACCCTGATAGGAGTTTTGTGATGGGCTTTGATATGCGTACTCATGCATGATCAACGAAATTAATCCCTATGATGGATATAGAAGACATGTAGCGCTCAAGATAAGACCCGAGTTGCTGATAAGCTTTCTCTCTAAGATATTACCGCGCGTTCAGCACTGGCCTCTGTGGTGCTAACTTTAAAATTGACTAGTTGTTATGGAAATAAAAAGAAGCCCGGTTGTTCACAACCGTGTAAACTGCAACACTCTAATTATGACTTCGATACAACGAGAGTGATTGACGACAGTGGCAGCTTAATCAATGTGCTCAGAGGGCCTTTTGCCATAAAGGTCTCCGTGGCAGGCTGACATGCATGAGCTGAGCCATCGTGCAGAGATCCCAGCAGGACTGTGTATAATCAGCTCCAAGGCTGAGGTTTGTAAGCCTTCAGCCTCTTCCAGTCAGTAATGATTGGCTTATGAGGCAAAATTTAACTTGCCCATTATGGGACGATGTGCTGAGCAAGCCTTATGGCAAAAGCTCCGGGGCAGGAAATAGCGAGTGGAGGCCAGGATGTTCAGCCACTATACGAAGTCTCAGCTATCTCTCGCTATAGCTGTCAACTCATACCCCCTTGCGAATAAGCGAGCCAGTCGTGTCGCTGCGCAAAGTGCGGAGTGCACATTTCTTTTTTCTTGGCTGATAGCTTTGCAGTTCTAGACCACATCCATTTCTGTCTCACACCGGACAGCCAATGTGCCGTTATCAACGGCGGAATCAATAGGCTCAGATGAAGCATCATCTGGTGCGCCCGAACGCATTTACAACCGATGCGCATAGATGAATTTGGAGCTCAGCTCGCCGATCTTCAGCGAAGCTGCTGCCAATGCTCTCCCCAGAACGCGTTGGTCAAAGGGAATTGTAACAGGATCTTCTCCAAGTCTTCGCAAGGCAGATCGAGTTGCCACATGATCCCCCTGAGGCGCTCTTCAAACCACTCTTGTGGCAATCTGGTACCGACGCCTCTGCCGCCGAGGACCCATCCAACAAAGAGTACCCATGTCAAGCTATGTAAGTGGGCTACCCGTACCCACTGGTCAATCAGATTAGATACAGATAGGGTCGCCTTGAGTCGCTGGACAAGAAAATTGTACAATGTTCTACGAAAAGGCATTTCACTCAGTGCGCCAAGGAGGAACAATTGTGCTGCCTGAGCCACCGCACAGCGTACCCTCTGCGCCGCTGACAGGGTTGGTGGATGCGTGGAACGTTCGTGGTCGACCTTGAATTCTGCTAGGATAAACAAAAGCTTGTATTCTGAGTCGTAGAGGATGCTTCGCATGGTTGTTCTGGTCGTCTGCCCAGCCCACTCTGGATCTTGAGCAATACTCAAGTGGTGTAGGCTAAGAAGTATAGCATCAAGATCCGCTCCCATCAATGGGAGGCGAGGTTGGCCGCGTTGATGCCGAAGTGAAGCTTGTCGTTGCAGCTCGAGTGGGAAGGTTTCCCTCCACTGCTGCAAACTGCCTGGAGAAAGCTCTTTGTACAACGCTGGAACTGTCATGTGGCGCATGTGGAAGCAGAATTCGGACCAGACGATCACGCTCTGTGTGAATGGTTCGAACGTGCCAAGGCCGCCTCGAGCATTTACGATGCCAATCAAGCCGCTGTAATGCTTATCAGATACTTCGTGGAAGCCCTGGTTGGTCTAATACTCTTTCAGCATAGGTGCTTCACATATTTCAAATGAAGTGGTGATACTTACTGCACACATTGCCAGACAGCAAACTGCGGCCGCGATAGAGTCAGATATGGGGCATCCGGAGTCAATATATTTTCCGACCAGGCCACCCGCTTGATACTCCCACGATAAGAATTCGGCGTTCACCTCCTTTCCTCGCATGATGCTATATACGATAGCCGTGTACCAAATGGCTGCGAGGAATGTGGCAGGCTCAAATTTTGCTAGCCGCCAGAACGAGTTCGCCCATGGGGGTGGACTCTGCCTGCGAAGTTCAGGTGCAACATTGCCTATTTTTCATGAGCCATTGGGTCTCGAAAGTTTGTGAAATGTCACACTGACCATCAGAGTACGGGATTTGAATCGGCAGATCAAAAAAGTCTTCTCTTTTAAATCAGCCACAGTCTGAAACAAAAAGCAGCGAGGCTTCATTCGCTTACAAAACTCCACAACATTCCGGTAAACAGGTGTCTCCTTGACCGGCATCGAGTCAAATGGATCAATATTCCCCATGCTAATGCTCCAGATCGTGTGTTCGTCCAGCCTCGCAGCTACTACAGCCGCTTGCTGCGAGTGCCTTTCAGCCTTCTGTATCCCGCTCCGTCGCTTGTTCTCGTGCGCATGAAACCTGACATGGCTCCGAACATCGCGTCTGACCGTCCGTGCACGTGGCTTCGCTTTCTGCCTCTCGCTAGCTGCATCCACCTGGACGAACAGCAAGGGTTGCCCGCCCGCGATTGGCAGCTGGAACGACGGCGGTGGATCGCGGAAGGCTAGCTCGCGCGTATCGGCTCGTGGCGCCGCAGGCGGACCCTGCGGCTCGCCAACGCTTGGCTCGGATCGTCTCGTCGACATGCTCGGCTCGGTCAACACCTGGGAGCAATCAGTCTTGGCTGAATGGGGTTTGGAGCGGATGTCAGGTCTGTGGATGCCTGTTCGCCCTACTGCCCCGCGTCATCTCGTCGGAGTTGAGGCTCTCACTCAGCCCCGCAGGGTTGGTGATAGGCCAATCAGATGGGTGCTCGGCCCACGATCCCAAAGAGGACATCGAACACACTGCAAATGGAAATGATCGCTGAAGGATTATAGCCGTCAGCGAAACCATGATCTTCGGCTATTAGTGGCTGGGGCTGCAATAGAGCCGCACTATCCATAATGGGTAAACAAGGATATTCGTATAGGATGCACGATGGTTTTGAGCGTACGTAGTAGCTTCAAATTTAGAAAAGGATGGCGTTAGTAGTATGTTGGTATCTCACCCAAGTTCGAGAATAAAGATGCGCCGTTTCTGATGCGATTATCGCTGAACCCTCCGCTCTCAACTCGCCAGAGGTCTTAAACGTCCTCTCTCAAAATTCAATCTCGAAGAAAGCCTCTCATTGTTTATCGAAAATATTGTCCGAGAACAACAATGTACGACAACACAACAGCTCAAACATCCTCGGGGATACCTAGGTATACCAGCATTCCTCTCTATGAAAAATACTGAATGTATTAACAAAATATCATCCTAGACAAATTACTGTTGGGGCTCAAGTCAATGTGCTCTCTACGCCACAACAACCCCATGTGAGGACAACTCTATCATCTCAAGGAATCAGGATGGATGTTGGCTGGATCTGGTACTGCTGTGGGTGCTGTACTGGCGGCAATAGGGTGGACGCGTGGAAATACACCTGCCCTGTGTGCGGACATTTTGCTTGTAGCTGCTGTTCTTTTGAGTTTTACGGAAAAGGTTTCACCGAACATTAGCATTCTGTGTAACGGAAGATTGTTAAGGTTGATTGTCTAAGAAGGGATTTAGATATTTCGTCTGTAGTTTATCGTTAGCTCAATCTTTCTCCAGTGGCGAATGGCAAGGATGTTTCAGGTGAAGCTACCGTATCCACGATAGGCGAGGATAACTATACAGTGTATAATTGGTCAAACAAGTAATACATAGATCCTGACATACTTTACTGATTGGCAGCCTCGCAATTGTGTGATTGGCTATTTGTTTGCGCCATGCCGCAATGTGAGCGCTTCATGCGTGATGCACAGCCCTGTCACGTGAAAAAAAACATGCAGTCATCATCAGATATGTCTCAATCCTGCTTTAAGTACAAACTCAACTCAAGAAAGGATCGCAGCATTGGACCATGGATCAACTCGTTTGCTGGGCGTAACGAACAAGTTGATGCAAGTTTTCGATATATTTTTCCACATGGTTTAAACTTTTTTCAGCTGGGAAAAGACGGAAAGCACGCAGCCTTGTCTGCTATTCAGGCTGTACTGAGTCCCTCACTCTACGGAGTATGCCTTGTGTTTCGCCCTCGACGGACGAATGAAATCCTAACACATCGGCTGACATACCTGCCTAGAGCGCCATGGGCGTCGTGGCGTTGCGAAAACTCAGCCTCCAACCTCTTATTAGCTCGATAATACCCACTTAATCAAAATCTGGGCGCTGAAATGTTTTCTTCAGCATTATCATCATCAAGTTGAATCCCCAATGTCTCCCTCTCAGGATATCGTTTCACGACGTCTGGACCTTGCTGCTCGAAATGTCGACCTTCTCACAGCACTCATAGGCTCATCCGCTACGACTAATAGTTTGCTGAGCCTCGGGATCGACTTCGGGCAGTGGCTGTCGCGTGAAAGACTGGACCGAAACGATCTTGCTGAATGCCTTGGACGGGCTAGCAGCGTTGTCCACCCAAATGTCATGGGTCAATCGTACCTCGATGACATCGCTGAAAAGGCATCCCAGTCGGTACTACCTCTAATTCTTCAACAATCAGGTACCATTGGAATGTGGCTTACGCGCGATTCTGAGCTTTCGTGGCTCGTCTCAACTACCACATGTCTTTACCAGTTTTTCAAAGAAGACGAAGTTGTCAGCCGCATTTCATCCATGCTGGCTGGACCTAAAGTTGGTTCTCATGAGAACTCCCATCGGATTGGGCACTTCAGCAGGCTCCAAATGCTGAGTGTCCTTAGAAAGATTGTGTCCAGCATCTGGTACAATGTTGTGAACTCGAAGAAGCTGGATCTAAGCCTCCCAGTGAGCTTATACAACGTGTGCAAAATGGGCCATTTCACGGATGGCAAAGGACTCCAGATGATCATTCAAGCTCTAGGTAGCACCAAGGGGGATATCATGATCCAGTCCAAGCACATCCTTACTGACCTCACGCTTTGGCTGGTTCATCATTTCGGCGGCAACCTCACGGTGACTGTCAGTGGGAAAATCCTTTTTCGAGAGGCTCTTGGTGACAACCCTCAGAAACTTGAAATAAGGATCACAAGGTCGTGCCCTGGAGATGGTTCATGCGCTCCAACAGGAGTAACAGGCCCCAAGCATGAATATGAGATCTTCGACATCATTGGCGATAAATTCACCAAGCTGTCATCCGGATACGCGACTCAGACCGGGGAGGATTGTGAGCCGCAGACTCGACAGAGTCTGTATGAGTTCAGATCACTAAGTTGTATGGTTGAGAAGAAGCTCGAGGTCAACAAATCTCCGATTCGATGCGCGGCTCAACACATCATGCGCTGGCTCCTCGAACTCCACCTTCTTTCTCCTCCGCCAAATTTCAAAATAGCTTTCTCCGTGGTGCTTGGGGCCCAACGCGCGACAGGACAGACTCCTTCCTTGCAGATCATTGACATCATGAAACGAAGCCCGGGGATTTTCAACATATCATGGGGAAATGATCCTCTCACTACACCTGTGTATGCTGCTCCAGCAGGGGATGATATGGACACTGATGATCCTGCCCATCCCGACAGAGGAACAATGCCTTTCTACGGACGCCGAACAGAGCATCATGATTTCAAACGGCTGATTCTTTATTTTCCTATTTTGAAAGATCTGCTCATCAAACTCCAGCCTAGCTGCAACTGCATTGAATGCAGGAAAGCCACCGACCCGAAGGACTGGGAGCTGAAGACCGGATGCCTTCTGAATATGGCCCTCGTGCAGGTTGCGCTGTTGCTTGGCCATGCAATTGCAGACTGCTTTGGAGTTGATGACAGATCCGCAAAGTCAAATCCACAAAACCTTGCTCATAATGTCAGTCGCCTACTTCTCGACATTGCAGAGGGTGGATATCTCCTATGGGATATCTGGTTTGGCGTCGCGGCGTCCGTTCTCCTTGGCAACGACATTCCGGTACTCGAAGCAACGGAATCGATCGCATCTTTATCTGTTGAAGGCTCAAACATCGCCGCAATTCAGTACGGAAATCTATCAGCTATTGCAGAATGGATAGATGTTTCTCGGAGTTTGAGTCTTCGTGGCAGCTTTGGCTTGATCACAGAAAGAGGACGGCTTGGAGTAGCCACTGGTGTCCATGAACGCCGCCAGACCCGCACAGTCAGCGGAAACTTTGCCATCATTCGTGCTGGAGCTACGGAGGAGACTTTCAGCAACTTCAATGGACGAAACGCGTCTCAGCACCCATGGAACGCTCTCGACGAGCTTGTGCTTGACAGCTCTCAGGTGGCGTATGACTTTATCCTTTCAACTTCCCCTGTCGACGAAACATACACACTCTTGACCCGAGTGCAATCTCAGAACTACAGCAGGATAGTGTGTCTCGCAGACGCGCTTGGAAGCATGGCCCAGAACGTACTCACATTTTCCGGGCGCCCAGAAGGATCTCAGAGTTGCGCCCACGTGGAATGGAACATAGAGGCAGAATTGGAGGTCGGCAATAACTTCGTCTATACGTTCGATGACTTATTGGGCAAATGGTCTTTCGAACAGGGACGAGAAGGGGAGGTTGGGAGACCTCGCCATATCCACCACACGTTTGTATTTGACGACATCATGAAAGTCAATATTTCCAAATCGCTGGCCTACAACTCTCCCATTTTAGTCTGCGGTCGGCGAATATGCCCGAGGTGCGCCGTGGACATGTTGGAAACCGTAGAGTGGCATCCTGACGGGGAGGCGTATGCCAATGATCACTTCATCATAAATGTCAGTGACGGAATAGGCGACGGCAATCGACTTCCACGGGGATACTTAGTGAAGGACTAAGCAATAATTTGTACGGATTTCTCTTTTACGACGTCTCTTTATGGGTTGATGTTGCCCTTTTTTTTTTTTCTCTCTCTGTGCCTCACTTGTTGTTGTCCTTCAGAATGAAAAATAAACGGCCTGCTTTCTTATTCACGGTTAAGAATAATGACAAAGTCGAACTAGAAAAGTCTTCTAATAAGCTATGTTAGTTTATTGCACCTGCAAAGTGAGACTCTTGCAACGAGCTACCTATTTTTTTCACTGAACAGTCATTGCATTTTACCCATACGTTCGGGGTTTACAGTCCCAACCCTTGATAATGGCATGCACACTCTCCTCTCCGTTTATTTTTTACCCTGATTACATTAGGCAACCGAATGACTTGTGCAGGTCAGGTATGCCATGGCAGAACCCGATTTGCCGGCGTTGACATGGAGGTCCCGCAAAGTTTCATGAGTAAACCTAGCCACCTCCAAAACTCAGGCCTTGCTCAAGTGCGTTAGTTGTAGGTATTTAGACACAGCGACAGCGGAATAACGGCCCTGAGGGGCATATGAGCGCTTGGCCAAAGCAAACCAGAATGATCTGTTCAAGACTGACCTTGTAGCAAAATGTGACGTGGCAGATTTACAGCATCACATTCACTTGAAAGCACGCATTTGACCACAACCATTCTGACTCAATTTGAATCTCCTCATCTCCCAATAATTGCCGAACTTTCTCTTCCACATGAACAGCTCTTCGGACATCCATTTCCTGAACCCCAACTTGCAATACCGGTCCCGTCACCACTTCCTTTGGCCAACTTGCCAACTGCTAAGCCCTCGCCGAAGCCTAATTCAATGCTTCCAACCTCCAAAAACCATGATCTACGATCCTTCGACGGCTGGGGGGGCGCATCTACCATTTCTTCCTGAGATCCCGATCGCACAGGATCCTGGCAGCGAACATCAGAAGCCCCGCAACGGTAGTCGTGACGCCACCGTAGACAATCAACCGATTGTACTCCTCAACGGTGCCATTCTTGATGAAAGCACCACCGATGGGCGTCCCGACAAGGACAGTCATGGCGCTGATGTTCAGGGCGCCGAGACGGGCGCCGAGCTTCTCTTCCGGCGAGATCTGGGCAACGGCCGACGGCGTGACGCTGATGAAGATCCCGGAGCAGAATCCGTAGAGGCACGTGAACGCGATGACTGTTGCGGGGTTGGTGGCTGGCAGCCACATGGCCAAGCTGATGATTCCGGACAGAGTGGTCATGAGGTACAGCAGGTTGAGGCGGCCGATGTGGTCGGCGGCATATCCACCACTGTTTGTTGACTGTCAGAAGATGTTGTTGCAAAAGTACTTGGAGTTGGAGACTTACCAGAGGCGGCCGAAAAAGCTTGATGCATTAATGAGGGGAAGAAGGTAGCTCCGGATAGAGGCGTTTGGATAGGCGATGGAGAAATACGGCTCTGCAGCAAGTTAAATTATGACGTGTGAAGTAGGTCGCAACAAGCAAAGCTTACCAACGTAGTAGTATGGGATATAAAGCCCCAGATTTCCAACAAAGTTGGCTGCGGCTATAGCACAGTAGCGAGGGTCTCGGTAACCGTCGAAATCGAGGATTTCACGCGCAGACTTGAGGGGTTTACGCGGAAGTTTCGGTTTGGAGATGACCGTAGCCGTACCGTAGCAACAGAGAAAGATCAAGGCAGCGACTCGAATGGACCAGCCGAAGCCGATCTGCGGCACCAGGCGGGAGAACATGATTGGGAGGCAAACACCTCCAGCGCTGCTTCCTCCAGCCACGATTCCCATGGCAAGTGAGCGCTTCTTTTTGAAATGCTGTCCAGCAATAGCAAGAGTACTTTGCGTTCCGAACGAGATGGTAAGCCCGAATACGACTCCCTAATTGTTGCAATATGTCAGCAAACGGACATTCCGGAAAAGCTAACATACTTGAAATAGAAACTGTTGCCATATGTGTCCCGATTGAGCAAAGGAAAGCCCAATGCAGGACACGATTGAACCAACAGCAGCTATAGCGTACAGTCCCTATAAATCCTTAGCATTTTCGAGTGAATTAATATGGACTACCGCCAGTGCTGGACGTACCTGAAACCCGTACGCGTCGAACAGAACGCCTGCCACCGGGCCAACAAGATACATGAGGCCAAGTTGAAGCGTTCCAATCAGGGCAATCAGAGAGGGTGCATAGTCGCTGAGGTAGTGCTGCTGGTAGTAGTCTTGGAAGAAGCCAAAACTATTCATGTAGCCGAAGGAAGCGAAGTAGACAAGGAATGATCCGGTGATGGTAAGCCATGCTTGCAGGCCTCCTTCACCGTCCGAGACGATGCTTGAATCATCTTGCGAAAGATGTTCAAGATCTACTTGCTCAACAAGATCAGCTCGGTCCCTCATTGTTAAATAGAAAGCCGGGGGTCTGACTGCTGAATGTACACTTCTCGCTGGTAGAGAAACGCCAAATCGTTCTCGTGCTTTCGCAGAGTACTATTGCCTGTCGTAAAATGGATAGGAGAGGTCTGTGGATTGTCGAGCTTGAGTGGGTAGCGTTAGAGAGGTCCCGAAAAATGTACAAAGGGGTTGAACAGTTTTTTAAACTAGGCAGCAACGCCACAGCGGATTGGGGCGGGTATTGGCGGGATAACGAGGCCCACAATATGCAAGAGTGGGGGTCTATTCCTAACATTTTCCCACGACTAGTAAACGAGGATCGCGACAATTTGAACCATGGCAGGAGCGATAATACTTCAGTCCGCCCCAACATAGAATTCGTACAAGTCTGGATGAATCCCATCGCTCATTGCTATGGCGCACTTCCACCTTCAGAACCGGCCGCTCTTTAGAATTTCAATTGTCGCCGAACAGGATTTCATAGATTTTCTTGGAAGACAGACCCAATGCCTTGAAGATATAACGGTGTCTGCTATTGGAGGGTTGCAACTTTGCGAAGGCGTAAATTTCTCCGCCACCTTTTCTTTATAATAAAAAGTTGGAATCCATTCCACTCGTGTCTCGAGAACTCTTTTTCAAATTTGTCAAAGATTCCCAAGGGATGAGACATGTCTCCATTGATGATGGATTTGTTGTTTTGCGAAAACGATCCCTCTCTTTCAGAGTATCTCCTCATAAAAGGCCAAAGCCCTCGGTGCTTGTTAGCAAGCCTCAGAAGTTCACTCAAGCTCGGAAGCGGTACCCAGGACGTTTATGCCCGAACACAGATGTAAGGTAGGATTTCGCGCGTGTTGGTGAAAGGGACAAGTCAAGAGCCTACATACGGATAGTCAACGATTATTTTATGCATGTTAATGTCCTGAAGAGGGAAACAGCAAAAAGGAAAAGAGAAAGAAAACAAGAGAAACGATTTCCGCGTAGACTCAATGAGGATACTTCTTTTGTTAGGTATTTCTGAAAAATATATAGCACAAAGGTAGACATCGAACTGCTGACCTCTGCCCTGTCGAGTTTGAGTTTGCTGGTGTTGTTCCCACAGCCCTAGCTAGTCATGCCCCAGCACATGCGGAGTTAAACTCCGACATACGGGAGCCATGAACCACAGACGAGCATCGGAGGTAGTAAACTCCGAGGTCTTGAACCTTGTTTTGCTCGCACATTTGTCAGCTCTAACGGGTGCCGTTCTTCCGTTTCCGAGACTACACTATATAAGATAACAGTATAAACGCTGGTAAATGTAGTAGAGATCACAATATCAGACACTGCTTACGATGGCCTCTTACCTCGTCACCGGTTCTTCACGCGGCATTGGGCTTGCCTTGGTCACCGCCCTTGCATCCAAACCAACTACCGAAGTTGGCAAAGTATTTGCGGCGTCGCGAACCGAAACTGACAGCCTGAGGCGGCTCACTGTCAAATCGGGAGGTCGTGTCGAGTGGCTCCCTCTAGAGGTCAGCTCTCAAGAGAGTGTTAAACAAGCGGTCAGCAAGGTTGCCGAGTCGCTGGGTGGGAGTGGCCTAGATGTGCTCATCAACAATGCTGGAGTTGGGAGCAAATGGAACAAGTCAGAGGATATGTGAGCTCTCCCGGACGCCTTTGTAGTGCATATGAAACTGACGTGCGTAAGGACGGATCTTGAAGATGTTTTCAAGGTCAATGTGTTCGGCGTCCATGCGGTAACGAGCGCTTTCCTGCCGTTGTTGAAGAAAGGCAGTTTGAAGAAAATCATCATGGTGTGAGTGCTCACCGTGGGAAACTATGATAATAGGCCGACGCTGACTGCCCAGCTCTTCGATTCTTGGCTCTATTCAAATGGCGTCTGCCTTGAAAGCAATGCTGGTGCCAGCATACAAGATTTCCAAGGCAGCCCTCAATTCGCTCACGGTCCAATACGCGCTGGAGCTCGAGGGGGAGGGCTTCACCGTTGTGCCAATCTCACCAGGTGTAAGCATTTCAGCACATCACTACATTCTTCTATCTGATTTGTGGATACTGACCGCGTTGGCAGTATGCTAAGACCGACTTGAGTGGCAATCAAGGTGACATCACGCCGGAACAAAGCGCTAACGCGGTGCTCAATTTTGCCTCCCGCATGACCACTGTGGACAATGGCAAATTCTATGACCTCGGCGCGATGAAGGATGCCCCACCCCCAAGCACGTACTTCGGCGAGAACCCACCATGGTGATGAACTGACGGAAGAAGCCTGTCCGGAAGTAATTCAATGAGGCAAACTTCTCGTACTACTGGTTTTACATGCTTTTGATTGCCGCTGGGGCACATAGCGGATAATCCATTAGGCTGCGCAAAGAAGGCGTGCTGGACAGACCGCATCGGCGTGATTCGCCGTATACGCCAACAGTGCATGCATGCCGATATAACCTTAATTTTCCAATGATCTTCCTGTAAAGATTAGTTCTGTTATCGAGGAATATCAAAGAATCCGTGATATGGTGTAGTCCATCCAGAACTTGACAGTCAAACACATGCTTTGAACAGAAATTTGCCCGTATTAGAAGCTCATATCCGAAGCTGCGGTCATGAGACCTGCATTTTGCCTTTCTATCAAATGATTTACCGCAAGTGGGTCTCCCACCACTGAACCAACCCAGTCGCGCCCTCGTACGCCGCCAAAGCCCGGGTCGTCGCCTACGACCGTTTAGCATTCAATACCTTAGCTATAGTATTAAACAAGGATAATGGGCAGTTCAAGAAATTTCTAGCATAGGTCTATGTTCTAATAGTACAGCGCCATCTAAAAGTCAAAGTAACCATGTTGAGAAAGGCTATCCTGGCTCGCCGCAGTAGCCTTAAACCACTCTCCCAACGCCCTCTGAAACTCAGCAACGCGCTCCTCATCACTCCCATCAAACGGCTCCTTCCCCTGCCCAATCTGCCTCATCTGCACCGCCGCCATGACCAGCGGGATCCCCAAATTGCTGCCCAAATCAAACGGCGGCACCGCCCTCACCGCGGCCTGCACGCGGCCTTCGACCACATCATTCGCAAATTCCGGCTCCTGCGCCGCCGGCCTCCCCAGCCCAACGCCATCGCACCCGCCCTCCAGCGCCGCCAGCATCCCGCCAACAGTCCGCAAGCCGCCCGTGACGAACAGCTTCGTCTTACGCTCCGCCGGCGTGCCGAGGGCCGGCGCAATCTGCTTCGCAAACTCGAGGAAAAACGCCTCGCGCGCGGCGGTGCTCGGCTTCTCCCACCGCATGTCGTCGACCGTCTCGAGCGTGCCGCCGCTCAGCTCGACGAAGTCAAACCCGGCCCCCGCCTGCTGCTGCAGCGCGCGGCACAGCTCGGCCGCCTCGTCCGGCGTGAGGCCGCCGGCCTGGAACTCGACGCTGTTGAGCTTGACGCCGACGATGAATGAAGGTGAGACGCGGGCGCGGATGGCGGCGCCGATCTCGAGGAGGAGCCGCATGCGGTTGCGGAGAGAAGAGCCGCCGTACGCGTCGGTGCGGCGGTTGGTGCTCGGGGAGAGGAACTGCGCGATGAGGTAGCCGTGCGCGGCGTGCAGCTCGATGCCGTCGAAGCCGGCGGCGGCGAGGAAGGCGGCGGCGTGGGCGAAGCTGTTGATTACGGTGGTTATGTCGGTTTGCGTTGCTTCGCGGGGCTTGGCGAAGGTCATGAGGGATTTTGGGGCTGTGTTGTTGTAGGCGTGTCAGTGAGGACGGCTGTCGCTGGGGATTGGGGGAATTAGTGGCGCACCGAGCTGGATGGCGGAAGGGGCGATGACTTCGTGGCCTCGCGCGTATTTCGCCTGCTGTTGGCGGCCCGGGTGGTTGAGTTGTCCGACTATCAGCGAGCCGTTGGCTTTGGCGACTGCTGCTAGTTCCTTGAAGGCCTCGAAGCGAGGTCCGCTGAACGGTGCATCCTGCGTGATGATGGCATCTCCCGGGATGGCAACGGACTCGTACGAGATGGAGATGTTTCCAGTAACGATCATGCCCCAGTTGTTTGCGCCTTGGCCCCATCTTTGGAATAAGAAGACTCGTCAGTGATTTCTGCACATGTCAGGAGGAAGGCATTGGCTCTTCCCAGGAGCTCAGCAAATCAAAACATACCGGCGATATAGTTCGATTAGTTCTTTGGTGGGAATGCCGCTGTTCTCTGCGCTATCTGGGTCCCATGTCGCCAACTGCTCGGCCATGGCGGCCTTCATGAGGCGGTTTTTCATAGTCCTACCAGAGAAGTGAAAGTTGAGCTGTTCAGCGAGGCGATGGGCGCCTTCGCTGTTCTTCGAGGTGAACCGTGTGAAAGGCATGGTGCCAATCGTGAGAAGTATCAGATTGTAGAGATGAGAACGTTTAGCTGAAGACTGCTCAATTAACAATGGAGTTGCAGTAAACCAGAGGTTGTCATCTGGATCTATTTATTCTTGCCAACCTAGATGGCATCATATTGCCTAGCTTTTGGCAAAGCCAGCCGACTGCTTACAATAACACATGGTGACCAGTGCAACCAATCGGTTACCAAATTAAGCATAGGGAGCGAAATAGAATATGCAACACGAAGAAGTCCGGCTATCCGATTGAAATCCTAATTTGTAAGCGCCGGATGACGGGGGTTGATGCTGCCGGAAATCCGACAAACCCGCTTGTCCAAGTCGCCGGTTTTTTGATGTTACATAAGTTTATTGTTAGTCATTCATTTAAGACGATATTGAGTTCAACACCAAATAGATTGAAGCAAAGCAGACTCTTATAGACTCCTCTACTGATTTGAGAGAAATATTGTTGAGTTCTACGAATAGAGCTGGTTGCACAATGCTAGCGGCGTCGATTGAGGAAGACGCGGGTGGAGAAGGACGCGTTCCGGATCGGGTGGGCTCCGCCAGATCGACCGCACCGATTATCGAGCCCTTCATCGCGGAAAATTGTCATATGTAGCATCACCGTGACTGCCTAAACCGAGAAAACTGAACAAAATTTGTCCCATGCGTATATATGCCCGTCAAATTGATATCCATCAGTCTGATGCGGTCTACTGCTGCTGCCCATTGGTCTGGTCATTGGACTGATCGGTCTCGTTGCTGTTTCGGCATCTCACGCAAATGCCAGTAGGGCGTCCCTGTACCTTGCATGCAAAACAGTCTTCCGGCGGTAGAACCTGATTGGTTCCTGGGTACTATTGCCAGATTATCTTTTTCCCATCGCACAACATACACCGCCGAGAGCCTTCACAGTCCACGCAAGGAGTTATTCTAGCGTCCGTTTGGCTTAATAATGTAAGGTTAAATCTAATTTGCACATATAAGGATGCTGATTTCTCACATAGTCAAAGTGAACAGTTGGGATTGACCAATATCGGGGCGAACACCTTCTGAAGGAACGTGCCGGTTACAGAACGTAGAGATGCTCAAGTCGCCCTTCATTGTCTCGCAGTGACGTACGAGGTTGCTGTAAACACTTCGAGCGCCATTGGAGCACGCTCTTGACACAACCGGTAAGGGCGGGGAGTGAAAGGCTAGTGGGGCTGCGAAGTCAAATGTGTGATCTTTTAACATAGCTGAAGCTACGGGTGGTCGAAGCAATGGGAGTGGTGCCGCTTTGACTGAAATGGGATTCAAAGCAAGTATCGGCGGCCGCGGATGCATCTATGACTGTAAGCGTAAACCCGGTGCGGGGTGTAAGTGACTTCGAGGCGAGAGCGTCAGCAATGCAATTCCCAGACAGCCGGGGTCTACTCAGCTACACGCATCACAGACGCATACGCACTATACTTGATAAGCTAGGTCTTAATCAACGTTGCAGCATGTTCTTCGTGCTATTAGAGAGAAGCCGAAAACTCAGGAAGGCGATTGTCCCTCATCATTGCAGAACAGTGCCTTAATGCTCATAGTCCAAACCGATGGCACACATTATATCGGTACTAAACTACTTGCAATGCACCATGCGGCCGAGGCTCGGTCTCAATAAGGCTTGTACCACTCTTTCGTTGGACAGCGAGTGGCCAGTCCAAAGTGCATCCCGAGCATGTGCAATGTTTGTAATCCTTAGCAATCCATGATAGGTTCAACCACAAAGAGATACATGTGAGCCCTTTGGATCTCCTCCTGCACCAATTTCAGCTGCGGCTGAGATGTGGTAACGTGTCACAGAATCAGGGGGGCTTATTCGTCTTCAGCCTAGTGATCCTAGTAGAGCAGAGCTAAGAATGTGCAAGATTGCATCATCAACATACATATGTATTGCACAGCTCAAGGCTGGCCGGCTTGCACTGATATTAAAAATGCCATTAAGATGTACATTTGCTGAGATGAAAGCCACCAATTGAAGCCGGGCGATTTGTAGAAAACGAACAACATTAGGTATGCGATTCAGGACGACTGTTGATATTTTCGCCTATTACTTCACTTCATGACAATGGCTCACCAACAAGACGTCATTCAGCCTTGGGTGTCTGTGCGCGATTAAATGAGTTTGGGTAGAGAGCACAGGGCTGAGATGACCACGGTGAATGCCGCGGTTACACTCACCGTGCTTTTGCCCCGGCATCACTTCCCATAGGTACATTTTCTGTTCTTATAGAAGCTGACAGTGTGATATGTGACTGCTTGGATTAAATCCTGACCGGTGTCGTGGAGAAGCGGTCAGCGGCGACACCAGACCACGCTAGCTTTTCTATAGCCTGATGAGATGGTAGAACCGGTGCCATTCAATTCTGAGGTGTCCCATTATTTTACCCCGCATCACCTTGCTCTATATTAGTCTGTCCATTTCTAAGACCAGCGTGCATGATGTCTACCTTGCTGGTTACAAGGACCCTGAAGATTACTGTGTAGGATGCGATGTGCATGACACAGTCCGCTAACTACTCTTCGATTCATCTGCTATACAATCAAGCTGCCAATTATACAGCATTGTTTACCAACGCGAGTCGCGGAAGGTCCGAGGATATTACTTCCGCTTAATCGGCGAGAACGATCTATAGTAAAGGAGAATGAAAGAGTTCTTTGATTCAAGAGACTCGTCTTACGCCCGTACATGCTATTCATCATCGCTGATAGAGCTGGGACACAAACTGGAGGAGGATGACGATTCAGCTACCAGGAGAAGCGCACTGATCACCCGCGGGGCCGACGTACTTCACCGCACATGCCAGCAACGCCTCCATGACGACGACTCTTTTTCTTCCAGGGGTTTCCTTTGCGAGTGCAGACCCCATGACTCTTCCCCTCCACCCCCTCTTCGGTGTTGAGGCTGTTTGTAGCTGGTTCACGTGGGCGTTGTCGGGTGTGGCGCCGCCATTGGCTGGGTAATCGGCTAGCCGATTCCCCAGCCCTGCTTGAAACATCTCGGTGAACCCGAGCATAACAACAATGATGATACCGCCTTGGAAACACACCTGACTCAGAACATGGCATTTCGTCTCAGGCGCATCTTCGCAAGCGATCCATTTCCCCAAGTTACAAGTTGTCAGCTGTATCTAGGGCCTCTCATTTGCCCGCCAACATTACCATCGTACCATGTACGAGGCGAACCATGGCCTGTGCGTACTTGACTCGTCCGGACGATATGATTGGTGACTTTGCACGAACGCATCGCCTGAAGGAATGGGTCTGAGACGGTTACGTCTTGCCTTGAGTCAGTTTAAATCCGAGGCCGCTAGCCAACAGGCCGAGCTGAAGTCCCATCGCACAAGCATCTAGGCCCACTGCGCAGAGCCTTCGTATTCGCCACGATCTTCCAAACAATTACCTACAAAATTGCATGATTTACAGCGCGCTGGGGGTATCGGTCTAATGCACTGAGTAGCCGCCTGAAGTCTCGCCGAGTGACTCGCCAAATGTGTGGCCCCCGAGATGAAGCAATCTGAATGAACCCGCGAATGCCATTAAACACCGTCCTTTTGTTGCCGTTGAATCTATACCACTCCACAAAACAGATATTATAATATGAAACGCCTTAATAATGCTGCTACACAGCCGAGGTGCTGCTCACGTGGTAAGCTTTGGTGACGCGAATCTCGTCGGAGCCAAGGATGCCGCGGTCGCTGTCGTTATCGGTGTAGCTGCCAGCCCTATCGCTCGTGGCGGTCGTGACCTCGCCTGCTTGGACGGTCGAGTGGATGAGGCCGTCCTTGTTGCTCCTCAGCTCGTACGTTCCCCTCGCGTAATTCGAATTGCCCTTCGCGTAATCCGAAGTTCCGCGGCTGCTCTTGAAGCTGCTTCCCAGGCATGAGACGCAGAGTGGGCGGAGGGTCTGGTGGGAAAGAACGCCGTTAGTCCTCGGCTCGTGAAACGCCGTCGTCCACCACTTGCGGGGGGACCTTACACTTAGGCAGCCAACTGTCAATGCGACGCCAACCTCGGCAACTGGATAATGATGTTAGTCCTGAGATCTTGCCGGCTTCAAGGCCACGGATACGTACAACACCAGACTGTTACGCCGTATACTTGGACTGTGATCAAATTAGTCTTCCCGTTGTGTATCATCGACGTGAGTGACGTACACAGATAATCTTCGGTCGAAGTCAACGCCAGGGTGTATCCAAGGCGAACACAAGCGCAAACGCACGCGCTAAGACGATTAGATCCAGCTTGCCGGGGTCTTTCCGTGGGGATATACGTACAACAAGCCGAGCGACAGCAGGAAGCAGGCAGCAAACTTTGCAGATCGGTTGATCTGAACATTCCAGAGGAGCGGAATCGGACTATGATGCAATCAGACTGGCGGAATGCAAACAGTGTGGCCAGGCCAACGTACAGAATGGCGATAACGATGTCGCTGACGATGCTGCAGACGGTAACGGTCATGCTGAGAGACGCGAGAATATTGGACGGTTGACAATGCCCCTCAATCGCAGGGTTCCAGCTCTTACTATTCCATCTTTAGTTTCCTTGGGGCGCAATGGTATTTTCGTAGAAACGTACGCTATGGGTTGGCATTGACACGCGCAGTAGATGGCCACGGACGTAGTAACGGCCATGAAAGTTCCGACTGTGATCCGCAGAGTCCATAAGATACCTTTTTGGTGGGTAATGATTCGTCCAAAGGTAAAGGCGATGCTCAGCTTGATGAGTACAATTGACGTGCAGTAAGCGAGTTGGAAAAGCACGAAAGCCTGTGTGACATTCAGCTGGACAGGCACCACCTAACACGGAAAGGGGTGCGCATACCTTGTAAGCTTGCATCGACATGGCCGGCGTGATGTGCTCTTCATGAGCACCGAGTCCGTTGTTGGCTGCAATGAGAGTTTCGGAACAGAGCCACGCGAATGGGACCTTTTGTTGTCAACACCACAGCTGAGGGCTTCCGGACCACGCTGTACTTACCGAAGCCACCATCGCGATTGTATCGTCCCATCCCCATGGACTTTTTGCGAGCCTCACATAGACGCGCAAGATCAGAGAAACGAAGCTGGACGTGAGTAGGACGATGACGCAGAAGGCCAGGTAGCGCGAGTTGTCGTAGAGAACCATCTCTGAGATGTTGAGGAAGGTACCGCGCGGATGGAAATTAAAGCGGAGACCAGGTACATTTTAACCTTCGAGGCACGAGTGTACTTTGCCCAAACAAAAGAAAGTCCTTGGACAATTATACCAGGGTCCGAAACTGCCAGGTACCTATTTGTTGGGCTAAGGCGGGGACAGACCGCGTGGGCGCAAGATGTGATCGGTGCCAGCTCATCCTTCCCGGTGTTGATCCGTCGTTGTAAAAGTGGCGATTGGTCGTTAAGCGACGCTAATAACGCCGCGTCCAAAGGGGGATTCGGCAGGTCGTACTTGGTGCGGCAATCCGAGGAGCCAAGCCGGCTTCTTTCCCCCGTCCCGCGTCACTCCTCGGTCTAGGTAGGCCCGCGATAAGCCCAAGGCACAGGCGCAATTGCCTATTTGCTTCTAGCCTTCTGCATCGCACCGTTAAGTCTCCGACGCGCGATAGCCGGCGCAGGGGCAAAGTCAGCAGTAAAAGGAGATTAAGTTTAGCGCGCACCTGTCAACCCCCAGAAAAGGGTAACCGAGAGCCGCGCTAGGGAAGATCCTCGTGCGGGAATCCTGGGAACACGGGAGCCTACTTAGCTACCCGCCGGGGAGCTACGAAGGCTCGCGCTGAGACAGCCCACAAGGATTGCAATTACCCTGAGTTGATCTCCTCGGACTTATCTGCGCCACCGCTTGGTGACACGCAGATGGTTTGGTACCTGAATCAATCTTGGGCTGTCCGTTGCCAAGCCAGCGCGCATCATGTTTGACGCGCTGCTTACAATCATGTCATGGAAAGTGGGAAGCATTCAATCGAGATTCATACGAAGTGCGCGCAGATCTCACATGCCAAAATACCAACACATACTTAATGCATCTTTACGCCTATTCTTAGCACTCGGAATGTTCCTAGCACAACATTCGCATCCTCAAAATGCGATAGGGGTACAACACTGTGGCCGAGTGATGCGGGACAGGAAGTGGCGGAGACAGGTCCGGATTCTAGTAGGGGAACCCCACAAAATCCAATTGTTCGTGCATGGGAAGTGATAAGCTACAGAGCCGTGACCCTTGTTGCCTACTGAGTTCCCAATTCTGGACCCCCGGCGACTTTGAAATATTCGAGAACCTGGACCCGACCAAGCAAACCCAAGGACACGCTAGAGGTGACCAACCCATTTGAATCCTTCAAAAGAAGCACCATATGATCCTTGATGCGCTCGTGATCCGCTTTTTCTCCTTTTTCCTTTCTTTTTATGAGAGGCAAAAGCAAGATTTGCGTGATCGTGCAGGCGGTGGAAGCGAGGGAGCTGGTCCCAAATCCTTTCTAACGCAAGGCTTATGCAAGCTTGCGTTGCGCCTCATGCATGTGCGCCTGAGTGGCTTGTGGAGCCGCCTCGCCTAGTACATTAGGCTATTTCATTCGTGCCATATCTACCTTCTGCAAGCGACAACGCGAATGACCTGGTCCCTGACCCGCTGATCGCGGCGTTTGCCAAGGACAGCTCAACATCTGATCCCCCTGATGTCTCTTAAGCACTTGACATCCAACAAAAGGCCCACTTTGGGGATCTGCATCCTAGCCCAGTAGCTGCGTTTACCCTGCCGCAACTCGCTCACTCAGTCCCGAAAGCGAACTTGCACCTTCCAATCTGCCTCCCATGTATGGGCCACGCAACAGCACAGCCAAGCCGCCGGACTTTCACACAGATGCTCTCCTATTTCGTGTACTCATCATCGTGAGAGCTCATGACAAGTACTGCGGAATGCAAAGGGTACTTGCTTCAATAAATTTCCAACAGGTTTGGTCAGCTCGGACAAAATCGCAGATTGCGTAGAAACGTCAGCGCTCACAGTCATGGGACAATATCAGTTTTCACTGACTTATCAACTCTGCCAAAGCAAAATCCAGGCTCCCTTCGCTATTCGCAAAGAGAATAGACACCCAGGTGTTGTATGTGACACCATGCCAAGAACAGATCTCTTTGCCGTCGTAAATGATCAGAACACTTACTATTGCTGACACGCGGAGAAATCTGGCCACAAGAGCCGCGATTTCGAGAGCGCAGAATTCTGACGTAAGGTAAGGAGATGGGTGCCGACGAGCCGAGTTGAAACAAGCTGGAAACGAGCCCAATCGATGAAGCCACACAGATGATGCCGCAGATCTGAAACTTATTCATGAACTCTGCTTCCACATCAAGTTTTTCAGCTGAAGGGCAATTCAGACTTACACAACAGGATGACGGCATAATCATTCTAATTGTTGACGGAAGATCTGAACTGTCTTATGAGAGCATCGAGTAGCTGAAGCGACACGGGTGTTACAGCATACCCCAGTGTTTATCCGTATCGACAAAGTGTCAGGCCTTGTCAATCGGACCCCACCCTATGTTAGGACGTTCACCTGCCGTATCACGCTGCCAAAGAGGTGTCTTGAACATTTTATTTTTAGGTAGAATAGCATTACACTGCGGTCCAGCGTTTTGGAAGTTATCCAATAATGCTAGCGTAAACTATATACGCTGAAACTTCAATCAAAGCCCAAGCACACCGGCTTCGTCACTGTGGAAGGGCGAGGAGGGGCTCTTTTCTCACGAAGAATACAGCGTTTACAATTACTTAACGAGGCTGGCATACATGTTGTATCAAACGGACAGGGCATATATGACGGTCAAAAGACAGGGGGCGGCGACAAACCAAACATATATCAATCATGCGATGAAAACGGCACCATCGAAGCTCGCCTCCCACGCTTCTTGTTGCTTGTTTTCTCAGTGGAAACCTTCCCACCACCATCCGTGGCTTTCGAGTTTGCCTCGTTATTCTCGCTGGTAGCATTGGCTTCCATCTCATGAACGGGGCCTGGTTCATGGTTGTCGGCTAGTTCGTACGACAAACTCTGGGTGCCCTCCAGCTCCGGCCTCCGCTCCACCTGCCCCGCCGGCATCTCGACCCAGGTCTCACCTGGCTTGATGCGGTTGTGGTTGCTGTTGCTGGTGTTGCTATCGTACGCCAACGGCGTGTACCCAGGGGGTTGCTGGTCGTATTTCTCTCGGTATGTTGGAGCTGTGCTGGTTGCAATGCTGGCTCCTCGCGACCTCCCTTTCTCCCCATGGCGACGGTTCCACCAACAGCGAAACAGTACGGCCGCTACGACCAGGAGGAAGGCGAGCACGGCGGCGATAGCGATACCGGCCTTGGCTCCTAGACTGAGACCGCGGCCTTTAGCAGGGAAGACTGTACCTGGGGAATATATCGCGCGAATGTCAGGTGGAGGCATAGGATCGGCGAACTTGGCCTGCGAGAGGCTGAAGTTACGTCTCTCATGGTCGACAATCAGGTAGGCCTCCTGAAGGAAGACGCGCCCGATTTTGTTCTCCTTTTCGCTAGGGGATCGGCGAAGAGGGAAGTAGCGCACTGTTGTGCTGTTCGTTGCGGTCCTTTTCCACAGGTCAAAAGCAGCATAGGGTAATGTGATTGACGTGTTGTTGGTGTTGATGCGGATATCGTTGCCCAGTTGAAATGTCAGAGTCGGGTTCAATTGGACAAGTCTGTCATGGATTGTTTCGTTGACTAGGTATACTCCCGACTCGTCATATGTGAGGCCGAAAGCTGCTTCGAATTTGTCGCAAACTTCTTTCGGAAGCCAAAGATGCGGAACAGTGGAGTCGATATATGACCAGGGGGCAGGTTTCCCGACTGGAATTAAGTTGACCTCGGTCTGCGCTGCAAGGCTTCGGCTGGTGATAATGGATTGAATCCCTACTTTGAGCGGCTGATCGGCGTCGTTTGCGAAGTCAAAGGCGAGCTTTGCAGGCTCGAGTCGGGACTCGTCGTATCCACCCAGCACCAGGCTTGCGGGAACACCTTTGCGCTGATACTCTGCATCTCTGGGTCAGAATATGCGCCCGGAAATAAATAAAAGAGAACAAGGGAACTCACTAGCACCAGCCGTGTATCCGTAGCTTGAACTTGGAATTTGGCGGTCATTCTTCAGACTGTCAATGAAGCTGACGGTATCTTCACTTCCCACCTTTGTCTGGGTGCTGCTAACGCCCAGTAGACCCATGTAGTAGTGATCACTAAACGTGCCGACTACGAGGGAGTTGTTCTGCACCAGAGCACCGTTGTCCCCATCATAACCAAGGCGAACTGTGTCGTCCCCGAAGAAACCGTTTCCTTGATAACCGAGGTCTTCTTCCAGTGAAAGGCTATACATACCCAAGTTTTTCCACGTGCTAGATTCATTTTTTCGGAATCCAGAGCTTGGCCTGTTGTTGAACTGTTCGACACCACGCAAATTCCCGCAGTCTGAATCCTGGTTCTGACAATTCTCTGCAAGGGGTACCCAAGGATTAGATCCACGAGTGGAGATCAATACACGGAAGTTTTGAGGATAGGTGCCAATGGACATGCGAAAGGTAGACCAATTACCATCAATGCCATCCCATTGGTCTGTGGGAGTAAGTGGAAATGGCGATGGAATTGTGTTCGAGCTTGCAACCATTTTGCTGAGGCTTCAGTGTTGGTTGGGAGTGTGGGAGGAGTATTCAGTCAAGGAGGCCGGGCTTTAACAGACTGCGAAATACTCCCGGGGGACACGAGAATTGTCATGCCCAATGGAGGAGACAGCGCGCATGAAGCGCAATTCCGATTGTCTCATACCGGAATTGAGAGTGGAACTTTTGTGTCAGTGTTACTGTTAGACCACCTAGGAGAAGGCAACCAGATGTCTTGGCTCAGCTACGGCAAAGGCGGAATTACTTACTGCCTGGATGAGCACCGCATGTTTCATACCTTGCCACTCCGAAGCGTGTTGTCTTGATAAGTCATGTTGCAAGCATCTGCTGTGCGACAGGAACTGTCAAATCGAGCTTCTCAGCCTCTGTACCCTGCAGTTGTAGTACACCATAGCCGGCACGGCTCAGCTCCCTTACCGCTTGATTCTACTTGGTCTGCGAAAAAACTTTTGGAGTTATTTGCAGGTCTCAAGGAGGTGTGTACCACCAATTCACATCCCGACTTCGTGACAAACAGCAGTTAATGAATTTTTTGTATAATGTTCAATCCTGACTTATGTGTGAGGCATTTGTTCGGCGAGTCTCTGTAGCAATTTTTCTTGGGCGATCCGTTGGATAGAATTCAGCCGCGATAAGGATTCGCGTTCCAGAAATATCCAACATGCGCAATACGAAATTCAAAACTAAATCATTCGACGCCGGCAAGGAGAGCAAAGACAATATGAAACGTGTTAGCAGTCGCTCGATCTGACCCCGACCAAGTCATGTTATGGCCTGAGAATGTGCGTTCGAGCTTTGTGGCGTCCCCTTTCGTGTTAGACAAGAAAGCGGTATTCAATGACGCACATACTATTCACTTTTCGGATTAGCATTTCATGATACCAGTTCAAAGTTTCCATGCATCATTTCTCAACCTTGTATCAACTCCAACAGCCACATTTTACACAGATGTAAGTATCCAGAGTTCCTCGACCCATAGTTTTACATTCACCGCCTGGTAAAAGGTAATTCCCGGATTCCAGCGCAACATCAAGTTAGACTGACCTAGGAATCATGTTTCTCGTCACAAGATGCGCCCCTCGGGAAAGGCTCGGTAGATAGACCGGTTTCAATATTCCCCACATCATGAATTTGTATATTTCAGTGCGCATCTCCATTCACAGGTAAGGAATCAGCAAGAGACTTTCGTTGGAAAGTTGCGAGCTATTCATGATGCATTCATTCACAATTGGATTCGCTCTACTTTCGTTCCTCACCCAATGGATCTATGCTTTTGCCAATGCTCCCTCTCTTGCCCGATTTCCCCCACGCGCGGATAGCACTCTCTTGCTTTCCTCCAACACTACCCCTCTTCATCCGACATGCACGGGGTGCGCTGTTGAAGCAATCCACCCATCGCGTCTCACATTTCCTGGAATCGTCTATAATACTACAATAACGACAACTACAACCGTACCAGCCCTGATCACAACCACGTATATCCTATCGGATGGCTGCACGAGCACTCGTATCGGTCCGTATACTTTGACTCAGAAGTCTTCGACAAATACAATTACGTGGAAAAGGGGTACTACATTCCTGTAGGTCTTCTACTTGATATCTGAATTCCTTGTCTGACATTTTCAAGATATTGGCCGACCGCGTACCTGGAATACAGCACATTTGCAGCCTCCACATGGAGACCACTCAGCGGATCTCAATGTACCGTGGCATCGACTTCACTGTTCGCGGCAAATCCTCTCATCATTCCATCGCCGACATCAGGACCGGAAAGCTTCACAACGGTCCCACCAGATTTCCTTAATTCCCTTGCCTTAGACCCGTCGGTGTCAGCCATTCCGTTCGGCCTAACGGACTGCAGTGCCACGGGTGCTGTTCCGGGAGCAGTTACTACAGATATATCGACTCTAGCTACCTCAATCATTCCTTCCCCAATCATTGCTTCCGCTTCTCCAACACTACATATTCTCCCCCCGGCTCTTCGTGCCCGGGATTCCTCGACGATTTCCGCTGCCACCTTCACGAAAGTGGTCACGGCAGTCGAAACTCTTACTGACACTTCCGGTGGGCACACAACCATCACCATGTAGCCTACGCATTACAAGACCACAGTATGCATCCAATGTCCCAGTGAAATTAGCTAGCTTAGTCTAACCGCCCGCAGGCAACTGCGAAATTGCTTCAAATTTGCCCAGTCGATCCTTTCCAGGCAGTTGGGGTGGACTATCAATGCAAAGTTCGGGAATAAAATCGATACATCATCTGTACCACGAAATAGTTATTAGCGCGAAGGATGCTCTTGTGGTTCAGCGTAAAAGAAATCGGTACGGAGTGAAATGGGCTGCATTGACTTTACTACATATTACTTATATAGAAGAATTATGTGAAAGCATACTTATCCTTTTTTTTTTTTAAATTACTGAGAGAGCCAGAAATCAAACCATTGCAACATACCCCTCAAACTTTCCTCTTTAACCCACCCTAAACTTTCTCGTCAGCATCCTTTTAGACATTGACTTAACTTGCATCACATACGTTGAAAGGAGTCTTCTGGATCGCCCCGCAAAGCGAATCCATGCTCAACCCCAGAAAACAATTGCAGATGCCACGTCTTCTTTTCTGCACGCAAAATGTCCAGCGCTCTCCGTCTTGATCCTTGGTCGAAAGTGTGGTCTACTTCTGAGCACGACATGAAGAGAGGCTCTGTGTCGACAACTTTAGCATCTGTGTCTGTTCCTCGTTACGTACTTTCATCCTTGCATAAAGCGTGAAACCTACTCTTGATTTTGCGGAAGTGCTCTTCTCTCAGGAAGGCAGGGTGGGCAAATGCTCCGGCCGTGACCGTGTCCCCTGCGAGCTCGTTGCACACGTACGGAGCCCCGAAACAATAGCCGACACATGCATATCTTGTAGCAGCGCCACCGTACTGTGCCTTCACCGCCTCCACCCATTTCGGCACGGCTACATCCGCGAAGGCGACATGTTTGCGCTTCCATGCCTCATAGTCGAATGCGGGGTTTGATTTGTCGTGCCGGTTTTTGCGATGTTTCCACACGGGATCCTAGATACCGCAGTCAGCGCGCCCTTGTCAAACGAGATCAGATCAACGGTAACACACGCCGCGGAAATAATCAAGCCCCAGTGTGAGGTAGCCTGCATCTGCGAAGCCGTCCATGACAAGGAGTCCGTTTGGAAACATGCCCCAGACATCAGGAAAATACAGCACGATGTTGCCGTTGGACTTGCCCGGCGGTGGCGTGGCCACATATGTCTCGACGTCGGCAATCTGTGTGAAGGTCCCGCGCGGCTCGCCACTGTGCAGCGTTCCTTCGAGGCAACACGCGCCGCTTGGCTTGGCGAGGTATTCGTTGCTAGCCATCGTTGTTTGGGGGGATAATTAGAAGGCAGAAAAGCGTAGCAGCTGGGTCAAACGCGCAGAAGCGGGCACGAAGCAACAAGATGCCCGCGAAAAGAACGCTCGGCTTTCCCACACGAGAAGCATAAAAACGCCTATTCTTGGTTCCCGGACATTTCAGAAAGGCAAACCATCTCCTGCAGCTGCATTATTGGCGCGGTGTTTGCCCGCGGAATCTCGCCGAGTGTCCCCGCTTTCGTGCGGGGTGAGTGACGCGAGGCTTGCAGGTGGCCAGTAAAGCGAGATGTATCCGAACATCCCTGTCCCGGACCTCTTTCAATTTGACTCAAGGTTCGATAAGGAGTTTGCCCGGCCAGAGTGGATTGGTTTCTCGTTCTTCAAGACCTACTCGAACCCAAGAACAACCGGCCGCCCTGATCTGGACCCTGCTTCCAGCTTGCATCCCTCGACATGGAGAACATGGTACACGATACCAAAGAGAAAGTGGAGCATGTGGACAGAGTAGATGGCGGTCACCAGGAAGATGCTATTCATATGGTCTGTTGAGCCCTTCTACTGCTATACCCATGCAGTGCTAATGACGGTTGTCAAATCAGGAGAACGCAGTCGGCTACAGGGAGTACCTGGCAGGCCTGGATATTGAAGTTTCTGAGAAGGAGGTATAGTGAAAATGGCCACAACAGACTATGATATGCTCAACTAATGTTTGACCTAGGCTCGAGCTGTGCGATGGAAGATCGACCTCATCATCCTTCCCGCCTTCTTAATCACACAAGCTCTGCAATTTATGGACAAAACCGCCTTGAACTATGCCAACCTCTTCGATTATCAAGAGGCTTTGGGGCTTCATGGACAACAGTTCAACTACCTGTCTGCTTGTAAGTTTGTCATAACGCCGCTTGATTTGATAGTAACAAGCGGCAGTGGTCTACGCCGGTTATTTCTTCGGGCAATACCCTTGTGGCTGGTTGATAGGTCGGTTCCCAGCACAAAGGATCATGGCCACCAGTATCTTATGTTGGGGCGTCATGGTACTTGTCCTGACCCAGTGCCGGTCTTATTCCAGTGCAGGTGTGTCTCAGGACTATGTAAATTTATGGGAACTTCGCAGGCTGACTTCATAAAGCTGCCGTTCGATGTATGTCAGAGCCAGATTTCCTGCTGCTTCATTCAGCTAAAATATTGACAATGTTGACAGTCATCATGGGCATATTTGAGGCTGCTGTTACACCGTATGCCAACTACCAGGTTTCATCGTGTCAAAGTGTAGTTAGCTGATTGTACCTTCCTATAGTGGCTTAACTCTTATGACCGGCTTTTGGTTCACCAGGCGAGAAATTCCGCTCAGACAGTGCATTTGGTAGTATGTGTTTAAACAAGACCCCAACCACAGGAAGACCTTTGCTAAACTCTGTTTTAGTTCCGCTTTAGGATGGGGTGGTATAGTATGTGCCAGATAATTTCCTCGGCATACACTGAATGATGCTTGCTGATCACGACTGTTCAGGCCGGCTCTTACATCTCAATGGGTGTTTCCAAGCTCCCGGCGGATATGACTCCAGAGAGATGGGAGCTTATCTTCTACATCGTACGCACCTCGAAAATATTCTGGAGAGCAAGAAAAGCAAGGCTAATTAACCATTCCAGCTCGGCGGAGTTACTTGCGTTTGGGCTTTTATCGTCTGGTTTCTACTTCCCGACTCGCCATCCAACGCATGGTTTCTCAAGCAGCGCGAGCGCCTTGTTGCTGTCAAGCGCGTCTCGGGCAACGAGACCGGCATCAAGAACAAATCATTCGATAGGAAGCAAGCAGTGGTGGCATTCCAAGACCCGAAAGCAATATTGTTGTTCATATCCGTTTTTGCCGCGTAAGTACCCCACTCCTTCCTCGAAGACGTTTTTATTGATCATTAAATCCACGCAGGGCCATTCCAAACGGCGTCGTCAATTCCTTCTCGACAATAATCATCCGCGACATGGGCTTCGGCACCACGAAGACGACAGAGCTGAAGTCTGTTGGCGACGCTACACAGATTGTTGCGCTATTCATCGGCGGCGCCATCACCTTGAACGTTCGCAATTGTAAGTGGTAGTACTGAATATTCTCCTACGACCGCCATTAACCATTAGCAGCACGGCTGCTGACGGCTACGGCGGCCAACATCCTGTGCACCGTGTCTGCCGCGCTGTTGGCATATCTTCCCCGCTCCAGTACTTGGGGCAGACTTGTGTGTTTCTGGCTGGTTAATGCCCAGTCTGTCGGCTTCACGGTTTCCTTGACGACCATTTCGTCAAACATGGCAGGGTACACGCACCGCTCCTTGGCAAGTGCACTCGTTTTGTAGGTGTACCCTTCTTTAACTGCGTTGCTGAATTTCATCTGACCGTGAAAACAGCACGGCGTATTGCTGGGGAAACTTTGCAGGTCCTTTCGTCGTCAAAGGGTCTGAGGCTCCGTACTACGAAGGAGCGAGCATTGGGTTGTTGGTTGGATACAGTATAAAATTGGGCTGTCATCTTCTGCTCCTTGGTATGTTCTATTAGACCCGAAAATTACCTGCTGCGAAAACACTCTGACTCTCATTTGTAGCGTACATGTTCCTGGAAAATCGGCGGCGTAATAGGATCCATGGCCCTCAAAACAAAGAAGAAAGTGACAAGGCTGGAATGCTGGATCAGACCGAGTTTGAGAACAAGAACTTTCGTTACGTATTGTAGTGCAGCGACGTGTACCTGGAACTTCATATAGTCTCCGCATCACAGTTGCTGTTTTTCAATGTGGTAGATATCTGCATGAAAATTAATCTTACCAACGGAGTTGATTTTGCATCCCAATTTCTCACCCGAAGGCTTCAATTGCTCCTGCTAATCGATCAAGCATTGACAATTTCCTGCTTTCAGGCCGATGCCCCTTTTCCTTTTTTTTGCGTACGTTCCCAATTCAGTTGCTCATCATTTCCACAAATCCGGATTCCGACGTAGAGGTACCATTGCCCGCGGAATGGCGCCGAGTACGCGAAAAATTGTCTTTGCAGTGTGGGTCGTGATGAGAAGTGAGTGAAGCCCCTCAAAAGACCCAACCTATGCACAGCTCGGAACTCGAGCGCGCCGACAGACCACGGAGGATTGCCGAGTGGAGAGTAACCGACGCGCTGCAGGGATCGATGCATGGCACTATGCAAGCTGCGTATCAAACTTCAGGGAAATAGAGTCATTAAGTACAGCGCATTTACCCCGCACCACAACTCTCCTGCCACAGCTGAAGGAGGAGGATTCCATCTCAAACTCCACCAAGCCGCAGTGAGAGGGATTTCACGATGCAGCCATCCAGAGCATTTGACCTCACGAACGATGTAGCCCTGGTGACTGGTGCTGGCTCACGAATGGACGGTGAGAGATTTCCTCCTTTTTCTTTTCTCGAAAGCCAGCCCACTTTGTTCCGCATGCCTTCGTAATGCTGACCTAAAGCCATACAACAGGTGAGATTGGTAACGGACGTGCGGCTGCTATTCTTCTCGCTCGACACGGGGCCAAAGTTGCGCTTGTTGATTTTAACGTGGACTGGGCCAAAGAAACCAAGCGGATGATCGACAAGGAAGGCGGTATCTCTGAGGTTATCCAGGGTGACGTGACAAGTGAGGAGTCTTGCAAGGCTGCTGTAGAGAAGACAGTGGCACTGTGGGGGGAGCTACATATTCTGGTCAACATCGGTAAGTCTTGCAGCAGGAACAAGATGCATGGGGTGCTGCGGAAAACTCTAGCCATTTCTATTGGATATGAATGCTTACTCGTGTGCAGTGGGAGTTGGAGGAGCTCTGGGCGATGCCACCGTGATCGATCTCAAAGCCTGGGACCGAGACATGCGCATCAACTTGACAAGCATGGTGTTAATGAGCCGATACGCCATTCCCGAAATGAGAAAGGCGGGCCGGGGATCCATTGTGAACATGTCATCCGTCAGCGGCTGTGAGTAAACCAGGTTCCCCATAAGAAGCGCGAGCCCAGAAATAACATTTGCAGTGCTCGGCGGCAACCCCAGTCTTCTCTATCCCACAACCAAGGGAGCCATCATCCAGATGACGCGGGCAATGGCAGCGCACCATGGCCAGGAGAACATCCGCGTCAACTGTGTGGCTCCTGGAATGGTGTACACTCCCATGACCAGAGGGCGCGGCATGACGGATGAAATGAGACGAGCGAGAATCAATCAGAATCTCATGAAAAAGGAGGGCACTGCCTGGGACGTAGGATATGGTAAGCCTTCTTTCCACACTTCAAGGGCAGTGAATATAGCGCAGCTAACAAGCCGCAGCTATTCTCTTCCTATCAAGAAGCAAAATGGATTACAGGCTTGATCATGCCTGTGGATGGAGGCGTAAGGATCTTTCACCAGAGCGAGGCTGATTTTTTTGAAAACATGCTGACAATTGTTCTATAGACTACTGCTGGCAGGGCCGACAGACCAGCCCTGAAAGCCGATACCCTCGCAGAAGCTGTGACCAGCAAGCTTTAGATCAACAGAACAATCCATATGTTTCTGATTCGTCATGAGGCAGTGGCGTGCACCTATCTGTAAAGTATTGCTCAAATTCGACTTCCGGTTACATTGGAGGTGTGTACCACTCTGTGAAATCCATATGCGCTTCCGGAAAGCAGTCCAGCATGGAGAATGTTGCAGTATTCATACCAAATGGTTCCGCAGTCGGATTGGAACTGTCAGCTCCAGTGACTCCGAAGTATGGGAAAGCCGGAATAAAGTTGTGTCCAGTAGGAGAACTCATGCCCTGCGAGTCATCGAGTGGTACAGTCTGACCCGGGGGTGGTCTGAGGCCTTTATTGATGATTTCCAGACTTCGCTCCAGTAAAGGACATTTAACGGAGCCTACCCGAAGCGCCCTGGTGAAATGTCTGTACCTTTGTCGCCGCTTCGGCGTTGCCATTTCTGGCATCTCGTAGAAGAGCCGACGCGCCGGTGTACACGCAATAAGCCATCAAGTAGGTAATGTTCTCAAACCCGAAAGTTCCCTCAATCAGAAGAAGTAGTTTCTCCATGCTCTTGGCAGCGCTAACGCACGCTTCGTAATGCGTAGGGACAGAGCAGAACGGCCTGTGCGTGAGAATTACACTGGCATAATACAAGAGGCTGCCGAGCGGTTAATTGAGACGATTCATAGCCATGACGGTTTTACTCACTTTTGTGATATTATGTGTGGTGGTGGACCATATTCCGGAAGCTCGTTTCCATCATAACTCAGGTGAGCTGGTGACTGAGCCCGCCATGCAGCAAGTTTTGCTTTAATCCGATCTAGGGAAGCGTTGAACTTCGATACAGCACGCCGTGAATACAGGCTGATGATGATATCATCGATGATGACAGCCAGCTTGCAAGAGTTGGCAAAACACGAGACGTAGTGACCCTTCCGCGGTGGATATTCGCCAGGCGCCAGCTTGGCCATCGCCAGCGAGTCAACGCAGAAGGGAGACCAGAGCTCCGACTCAGAGCTGTCATCCACTGAGCTGAATTTAGTAGGTAGAACACCTTGCTCAATAATGGGCAAACTCACGGAATTCGAAGCTGGCGTTATCCGGAATATCCGTCAAAGCCGGCATCCTCCCGGTGTACAAACTGATAGCTCTGTAAATACCTGTCAGCTATCGAGGTATGTGGCCATACACGATACCGTTCGGAAAATCTTACTTATCCCAGAAATAGCAACTCCAGAAAAGCCTCCGTCGGACTTCCATATCGACCACGCTCAATCCCTCGAGGCTCAGGTCAGCTGGAGTGCTGTGGTGTAGCCCTAGGTCACAGGCCATCCTGAATGCCATTCCGCTGTATAGCCATGCTTGGGATATTGATCCATAAGCCAAGTCGCGAGCACTCAATTGAAGAAGTGCCTGGACCGTGGGAACGGAAGCCGGCTGGTGGATAACATTGCCGAGTAGAATCCGCGCTTTCGAAATTAACCTCTCTGCTAGTTGAATGTCACAAAACCTTGCGGCATGACCACACAGCACAAGCAGGAGAAATTCAGAGTAGTTCGGGCCGCCCGTCGACATGTCAACTGCCCCTGATTAGCGCTAACACACACAATTCTCGCTGAGAACTTACAGATGAAGGCTGGCCGGTAGACCCACATAAACATCGGGGAGATCCATGTCCAGTGGAGGTTTAGAAGTTTGGTGATGACTTCACGGGGAATGTCGGTTTGGATAGCAGCACGCCCCAAGGCGAACGCCTCCCATACCCTTGCCTCATTCGCCTTGGCGGCCAACACTGTCCGGGCTTGAGCTTTCAGCGTTGCTTCTTCCTGATTTGACGCTCGGGAAAGGGGGAGATCCAAGGCCGGTGGATCGTGGACGGCCGACGTTGGCCCATAGAAGCATATCTTGCCGTCCTGGTCGACACTCAGGTCTGGTGGCACCTCTTTGGGCGAAGAAACCACTGATGCATTTTGTTCGGGCGGAGAATTGACTGCAGGTTGATCGAGAAGCTGGTCAATCTCGATGGACTGGGTGCTGATTTCGACGGGTGGCTGAGGTCCGCGGCTTTGGGAGCGCCGCGTAGCTTCTCCGGCACCAGCCCGAAGTTCAGCAATGGTCTGCTCCGCCTCTTGAAGCCGCTTTGCCATGGCCAGAACCTGCGACATTGGAGGAAGTTTCTCATAACGGCATTTTTCGCGATACGTTTCGCACGTCTTGCATGTCGGTTGGCTTCCTTCACACCGTATCTGGAACCCTGATTAGCTTGCCATGCAATACTGGGTTTTGATTGCACCAGTTCAGACGCACTTTCTTCGCACGGCAGTTTGCACATGTGAGTCCACGATGCTTTCGGCTGCCCGACCGCCGTGCATTGTGGGATGCCGAAGCGGCGGATCTTGAGCTGGTCCCGCTGCGTCCGGCAGTGGCAGGCATCGGCCCGCTTCCAGCTTCCATCTCTGCTCTCAGGAGCTTACAGAGATAATTACTACCGTAGCCAGATGCGTGGTAAGTGTTCTTCAATCAATTTGATAAAGAATTTATTGAATCAGGGAATCGTTTCCAGTGTGGGTCAAAGCCTGCGCTGTTTACTCGGATCTCGAGTAAGCTAAGAAGCGACGTGAGTGGCTGCGCGGCAGTTAAGCATACGGAACACAGAGTAGACAAAAGGTCGGAAAAGGGAAAAGGATGCTTGGTGAGGAGAATTTAGGGAGGTTAGCGCCGTATTAAACCCCGCGTCCGGGGTCGGTAATTGTGGAGTTAATTGTCAACACGAATAGCTTTCCCCGCACGACAGCCCCCGGTCAACACCTCGGCAATTAGCCGACATTAGGGCAAAGGAACATCAAGCATCCCTGCATACCTCTTATACGCTGACCCTCTGAGTCTCTTTTGTTTTGTTTTTCCAGCATATAAACAGGGAAGTCAACACTTTCATAACATTCGAAGAGGTACAGACTCTATCTACAGGACTCACCCCATTACTTACGTCCTCATTTTAACCGTTGTGGAAACCTTCAAACCCCCATCTTTACTCCCCACGCCCACGCCCACAACCAGCAAATCCTCCTCACTCCCCCTCCCATCCTCCCCGTCCAACTCCTCCGCGCTCGCCCCAACAACCGTCTCATTCCCTACCACACCTCGACGCTGCCAACCCTCCAACTCGGTGCCCGCATCCCGT
This sequence comes from Lasiodiplodia theobromae, assembly GCF_012971845.1. NCBI lineage: Eukaryota > Fungi > Ascomycota > Dothideomycetes > Botryosphaeriales > Botryosphaeriaceae > Lasiodiplodia > Lasiodiplodia theobromae. Next base: position 190,486 of record NW_023336531.1, read on the forward strand.
GCCCTTGCCCCCGGCACCCCTGCTCCGTATCCACAGTCGTTTGTCCGCCTTCCAGTCGCCCGGTCTTTGCTCGAACTGTGGAAAGTAGAGGCGTGGTACACACGCCCGAAAAACACCTTCAGCGCGGGCGCCGATAACGCGACCATAGTGCCGCCGATCTCGGCCGTCTCGATGGCCAGCATGGGCCCGTAAGACCACGACTGGTCCTGGTCGGTCCAACCGCGGTGGACGAGGTCGAGGCGGGTGATGGAGATGGCGATGACGCTGGATAGGGGGGGAGAGAGAGTGAGCAGTTGATGTGGTGGTGGGTGTGAGGAAGGCTTACAGTATACCAGGGATTAGTACGACGCTGAGTTTAATTTTATTCTTGATCGAACCGCGGTAGATGGCGATCAGCGCGATGGGGATGACGAACAGAATCAGGTCGCTGACGAGACTGACAATCGAGTTGGTTAGGTAGACGATGCCCCAGTCAATGCAATGGTAGCGGCCGGACGCATACTCCGGTTGCCACGGATACGGCCACAAGCCGGTGACGGGGGTGCAGTGGAAGATTATGAGGAACAGCTGCGGGACGAAGCCGGCTGTGATGAGGCCGAAGGAGATGTTGACGGCAAGCGAGAGAACGCCATGCCGCAGGCAGAGCCGCCGATAGAAGCTCAGGCCGGACATGCGGCAGGTGTAGAGGGCGGTGGTGTAGATGATGTGCGCGGTGAAGTCGAGGACTTCAGTCGTGTTGACGGTGGAAAGGGGAAGTACGTATTCGATGTATTCGATGTGTCTGCCGGAGCCGAGGGCGAGGAGTTTGAGGCAGAGGCCGACGAAGGTGATGAGTTGTGCCTGTTCGTTGGTTAGTGGAATGTGTTGGAAACAGTCAGGCGGAACATCTTACAGCTGTTAATATGATCAAGTAGTCTTCAAGGACCAGACCTCGTGGATCAGATATTCGAGCGTAGAGGCGCAAGGCTGTTATGATCAACGCAAGAGCGAGAACGGCCAAGATGCCAGCCTCGGCGCCGGAATCTTTGCTGGCAGCGAGGTATTCAGTGGAGATGCCATTGGGTATTCGGCCATCTGTAAGAGCCTGCTGAATGTCTGCGGCGAGCATTGCTGCGCACGATGATCACAGGGTTGCGGAGTAGCGGCATTGCAATAATTGTCTCAACACCGTGGCGAACCAAGGGAAGTCATTAAATGAAGATGGAATTGTCTTCGAGACATCATCACATGCAACATAATCGGCATCGCGATGTGAAAAAAATTTAAGGAGAACTTGAGCTGAATGACGGACTAGTTGCTACGACGTTGACAGGGTAAAAAATGCCTAGCGTGGTAACGGCAGAGGCGTCGGGTTCCGCCGGTATTACGTGCCGGTTTCCCTATACGGCTTCTAGGAGCAGGATCCCGGAAGTTGTTCCGGCTATTCGCGGGGATGACGCAAACTATAAAAAGTGGGTGAGGTCTGATCATGTTTTGGCAGCGTTGGCTAAGCTTCAGGCTACTTGCATCTCGAATATTACTGCAAAATTCGCTTCAGCAAGATCACCATAAGATCTGCTGGATTGCTGCAGGAATGTGCAGATCGGTCGGGCGTGCCTGGTGCCTGGAGAGGCAGGGCGGTCGGCAAGCGAAGCGAATCGTTAGCCCGGCGCCACATTCTCCATCAGCTCACCTCCGCCCCACTCTTGCGCTGCCACGCCGCACTTGGGGCCTTCAGCATCCGCCGAAACACCCTATTTGCCAGGCGTACAAATTCTGAACTCTCCTTCCCCTGCGGCTGAGGCAGCCATCATCTCCAAACCATGTACATCCGGACCCTTGTCACAGCCACGCTTTCCACGGCTTTGGTAGCATCCGCTGCTCAATCACCCGGCTGCTTCCTTAGTGCAACGCAATGGGGTAACAGCAGTCTACAGGACCCCCTTCCACCCTCATTTGGGGGCGATGTTGGGACCAATGGCACCGCCAACCTCTTTCCAATGCCGACATGCAACGGCTTCAAGCTCGAAGAGGCCACCATTGATGAACTTCAGGATGCATTGGAGAACGGCGTCTTCACAAGCGTGGAGCTTGCTCTTTGCTATATGCAAAGAATACTGATAACCGACACATACCTTCAGTGAGTCATGAACGTCCTTTCCAAACTACCCGCTCCTCTCGCTTAGTATTACAACACCAAGGTAGGCAGCTGAAGCGTCCATCGGCACGTGATTGCGTGTCATATCTGGAAACAAAAACACCCAGATGAGAGCTTCAACTATCCGACTTTGATGCAATATCACGCAAACCAATCATTTATACACCAAAAACTAACCGATCTGCAGCGCCATAATGCAGCTCAATCCAGACGTCCTCCAAATCGCCGCCCGCCTCGACGCCGAGCGTGCGGCCGGCCGGGTCCGTGGGCCCCTGCATGGCATCCCTTTTCTGGTCAAGGACAACATCGCAACCAAGGACAAGATGGAGACGACTGCGGGCAGCTACGCACTGCTGGGCTCCGTCGTGCCGCGCGATGCGCATGTCGTGCACCGTCTACGCGACGAAGGAGCGTTGCTGCTTGGCCACGCCACGCTGAGCGAGTGGGCCGACATGCGCTCCAACTCGTACTCCGAAGGCTTCTCCGCCCGCGGCGACCAGTGCCGCAGCGCGTACAACCTCACCGTCAACCCCGGCGGGAGTAGTTCTGGCAGCGGTGTTGCGGTGGCAGCGAATCTCGTGACTTTCGCTCTCGGAACGGAGACGGATGGGAGTGTCGTGAACCCGGCGGAACGGAATGCGCTGGTCGGTATCAAGCCCACGGTCGGCTTGACGTCGAGAGACGGCGTTATCCCGGAGTCCTCGCATCAGGATACTGTGGGGTGTCTGGCGCGGACAGTGCGTGATGCGACGTACTGCCTCGACGGCATCTACGGCTACGATGCTCGCGATAATTACACTTCGGCGCAGCTCAACAATTCGGATGTGCCGAGCCGCCAGACTGGCTATGCGTCTTTCCTTGCTAACAAGGATGCTCTCAAAGGCGCCACCTTCGGTATTCCGTGGCTGAGCTTCTGGCAGTGGGCCGACGAAGACATGCAAGCGCAGCTGCTCGAGACTGTCGCGTTAATGGAAGAAGCCGGCGCAACCGTCATCAACGGCACCGAGCTGCTCAACTGGAAGACTATTGTCAGCCCGGACGGTTGGAACTGGTAAGCCCCTGACCTTCTTTCTTTTCTTCCATCCTCCCCCTCCTCCTTTCAGTCCTCTTCTCCACCCTATACACCTCTCTATCCCATACATACTCGCTCTTATACTCACCCACCCACAGGGACTACGGCACCACCCGCGGCTTCCCCAACGAATCCGAATACACCTACATCAAAGTCGACTTCTACAACGACATCGCCCGCTACCTCGCCGACCTCAACAACACCTCCATCCGCACCCTCGACGACATCGTCGCCTACAATAACGCCAATCCCGGCTCCGAAGGCGGCCTGCCCGGCGTCCACCCCGCCTTCGCCTCCGGCCAGGACGGCTTCCTGGCCTCGCTCGCCACGAAAGGCGAAATGAACGAGACGTACTGGCAGGCGCTGCACTTCTGCCAAAAGGCGACGCGGGAGGATGGGATTGATGCAGCGCTGGTGTGGAGGGGGGCGAATGGAGAAGTGACGAAGCTGGATGCGCTGCTTGCTCCGACGGATGTCGCGCAGGCGCCGCAGATTGCGGCACAGGCGGGGTATCCGGTCGTGACGATTCCGGCTGGTGTGAACAAGATGTCAGGGATGCCGTTTGGCTTGGCGTTTATGGGGACGGCGTGGAGTGAAGGCTTGCTGGTGAGGTATGCGAGTGCAGTGGAGGATGCGCGGAGGGTGAAGGGGTGGGAGAGGCCGTTGCCTGAGTGGAGGGGGTGGAGGGTGAGGAATGTGCCGGTGGATAATGCGTAGGTAGGTCGATAGCAATGCTCTGGGGGTAGAAACGGGGAGATTGATTCTGGTAATGAACTATCTGATCGCATTTGTATCTGGACTACATTATGAAGAGGTATGTAATGCTTTAGGGAGATTCTCGATGACATGCTCCAGTCCACGCATTCTTTGAGAGCCCGCTTCATGCGCTCTAGGCTATTAAGGGACTCTCCGATTGTACTGCTCGCGGCACACATAACGTGGATGAGGCGTGAAATAGGCGGGATGTTTGGGTACGAGAAAATGACTCATGCCAACAGAAGACAGAACGCTGAGCATTGGCAAAACGAAGCTGTCGAAAATGCAGCGGTGACTAGCTGGGCTATTATGTGCAACGGATGGATCCTAGTATCCGATGTAACCAATAGTGCGGCTGATGACAGCCAAGCATAAAATCGGAACATCGTAGGGTCGCTAAGGGGACGAAACAAAACGAGACCTTTCGTCTTATTGGATACAAGGAGATTTCGGCAGATATAGATAGCGTGTAATTATCAAATATACCAGCAGGACTCGGCCACATATTTACTACAAAATTAGAGCTTGGCGACGGCAGCGGTGACTAGTTTTCCCGCGCCGGCGGGGCATTTAGGCGGCAGCAGGCAGCGCGGCGCAGCGTCACTCTTCTCCATTCATCCGTTTGCACAAACTTCGTCGATTCTGCACGTCCCACAAACCAGCAAAAAATCCATGTTTGATTCCGCTAAGGGAGCAGAAACATCAGGCTCTGCTCAGCTTCCGCTGCCTCCCATTCCTGACTTTAACGCACCTAACCCTTTTGACAAGTATGTCGTTCCTGCACTGAGCCCACTCAGCCTCGCACTATGGGGCGAATCAGCCATGATTCACCTTGGTGTGAATATCTTCATCTCTGTAAGCTCATAATTTTGCCACATCGTCTTCTCCTACTCTCCAAGTCTGACCAAAAATTCAGAACTACATGCTCGTACCTGCCGATGACGACTTTGAGGAAGCTGCAAAGAAACTCCTTGAGGCTGGATTCAAGCCTGCCCCGTGGTCATTCGGCTCAACCATCGACCCTGTGCGCTTTCAAGACGATGAAAAGTTGTCGAAGATCCACCGGGACGTAGCACGGCACTTCGAGGAACTAGACCGCAATTCTGTCCGCTTCAACCTACCAGATGCTGCTGAAAGGGATACCAGAGTCGTGCTTATCCGTAGCGCCTATGTCGGCCTGTGCCCACCCGCTGATGGAGCCGAAATGGTGGGATATAGCCAGTACAAGGAGAGCAGTCTCTATTGTCCGGATAGCGCCCTCCTTCTCAAAAGCTTTGTTCGAGTGTACCTGAATCAGCCCACCCCTGGTCAATGGAAAAGTACTTTGCACGTCTGGTGCATACCTTACATGTACTGTCATCTCATGTTGGAAGAAGATATCCTTGATGCATGTGAGGATGAAGAAGTCAAGGCGTGGTTCAATAAAAACATCAAAAGAGGGGAAGGTGGCGTAGATCGGACGACCGTGTCGAAGAGAGTTGGAAGAAAGTGGAGGAATGTTGCGCAAGATGAGATATAGATTATGTGCAGGCAGCGTATATACTCTACGCTGCCAGTGGCCAACTAGTAACTAGAAAATAGAGAAAATAGCAAACAGCAAACGAAGAGAAACAAATATCATGAAATCCACCGGATACCCCGTCAGAAGTATTAATTTTCCTGCTACTACATGAACCGTCCCAGACTTCTTCTACCCTGGCCAGGTCTCTGCTTCACTGTGATATGTGATGGCTACTGCTGTCTGGATGGGACTGCACGAGCTGGCGCTGCACGAGCTGGCGCTGCACGAGCTGCAGCTGGTGACGCTGTGGACGTGGCTGGACGAGCGCTAGATGCGGTTTGACGAGCGCTAGGTGGGGATGCACCGGATGTAGCTGAAGCTGCTGCATCGGACGTGGGCTTGGGTGGTGGTGGTGGACCGGATTTCGCTCGCTCTGACATCAAAACCGTAGCTACACAGGCGAACAAAAACGAGAAAGCAAAGATAAACCACTGAAATATTTCCAGCGTTACCCCTCGCGAAACGTGCACTGTTGAGTCCGCCATCTTGGACGTAGCGAATTGTATCGCAGCTTGTGCCTGCGTGACAGAGATAGCCGCTGCTAGAGTCAATGCTGTCGACCCCCAGAAACAGCCTGTGGCTACGTTTCGGGAATTTTTAGCCGTTTGAAACGCTTCCAAAGAACCCTTCTTCACGAAAACCTTATAGGCCAGCATGAACACCAAACTGGAGATGATCCCAGCCAGGTATATCGTCAATGCTGTAGGAAGGGTTTGTTGAAATACAGACTGGAGCGGGAATGCAAGAGCAATGAGCGAGTCCATGGATGCTGTGTTGTCGAAGCTTTCCGCGATGCTACTGGAAAGACGGGACGATGCACCTGCGGTGTGGGGGGTAGGGAAGCATGCGACTTGCTTGTTCTGGCTAGCACAGACACCTAAAAGGTATACCAGCTATTAGCGATTGCTTCCCAAGTCAACAGCCTCCACTTAGAAAGTGTAGAATGGTGAATCTTCTCTTACCGTAATATCCCACGCGTAATTCAAAGTTATCGTTTTGTCCTTGGCGCAGCTTGGCTAGGAAAATATTCGGAATCGCAGGCGAACTGGATATGCAACCGGCCAGAGTCATCACTATAGAAAAGGTGCGTCAGATGCCTTTCAGCAGAATTGAAAGCGAATGCAGTAGGCGTCTTACCCCCGAAAGTTGGGATACACACGAAGAAGATGATGAACGAAACCCTCAGAAGGATAGCTACGGCCGTTTTCTGCGAGAACTTTTCTTCTAAATGCATGGTCAATATGAAGAAAACGGAGCAAAGGCCAGAGCTGGCAAAGACTATGAACTTACTCGTCGCCATATTTGGAAAAGCCCCACATGGGGTTTTTGTTTTTTTGGATGGCTAGGTGGTATCAAACAAGATTGGATTCAATGAAACCGTTCAGTATATGAAGACAAGTGGAGAGATGACCTTCAGTTTTCCTTGTCTATTAGAATGAAAGACTGGTTGATTTATATAGCAAGTCGCAATAGCCCACGCCTTTATGTTAGCAAAGGCGGTGAAAATGTGGCTCTCAAGTCGGTCTAGAACGTCGCAGTAGCCGCGCGCATCTTCTTGACCGTTTCAAAGAGCACCATGTATATGATAGAAATAGCCAGTCCACCGCATCAGCTAGTTGCGGAGTTGGTTGGCAGAACTGTGGTTACCCCCGTTGTTATCACAGTCTATAAGATTGATAGAGATGTGTGAATTCTACTAAACCTATCACAAGGGAGAGTAAGAGGAGCTCAGTAAGACTCAAGCGACCACAAGCTAGATATCATGGTCTCGCAAGGCTTCGGCCAAGCTTCGAGCCAGACCAACCATCACCGCCCAAACTCTCTACGCCATGTATCAAACCATGCTACACCAACCGCTAGAGTAGCGCGCGCTACTATTTCAGAAGCCTAATGGACCAAGAAGAAACTATGCTGCGCCATGATAGCTCTAGAAAGAGGGAAGTTGGTGTGGCACAGAGCTAGTCCCTTTTTGGAAAGACGCTTCTGCCTTGGTAACATTTGAACTGATGTCCTTCTCGTCTCCTTTGGCTCGCCGTTCGGGTCCCTATAACACAAAAGATTGATGCACCTGTGAAACCTGCGTCTTGAAAAGGTCCACCTGGCTCTGGTGCTCTTCTACAATCTTTTGCTGTGCCCGTGGATGCGTAACCTACTATACCGCCGCAAGGCGCCGCGCACATACAAAAGCTTTCTTGAGGCTTGAAAGGGTTTCCATCCTAGGTAAGTATATAATTTGCTTATATAAGTGTAGGCGAGCTACGAGACCGACCTCACTTACTACTAAGTCAGTGGATCATGGTGTTGGGCGCTATAACCGCGCCGCTTCCTTCTGCGCCGCAGTAGGCGCGACGAACATTCTTCTTTCCAATTACAAGTACCAGAACATACCAACAAACAATATAAATGCGGCGGAGTATTGGCAAGATACTGCGAAGTCATTCTGGGCCGGTACTTTGACTTCGCCGCAACCGCCGCGCACTGCACGCACTGTACGGACACTGATGGATTGAGCCAAGCGCTTAAAGAAATACGCATCGTGGCGGCGCGCACGCCATGGCGCCTCATCTTGGACCCTTCGTTCAGCCCTGCGGTTGTGGATCCAGACGCTGAAATTCGCTTCCCCATACGCAAGGACCCAGCGGGAGACAGTAGTAGAGGCTATAAAGTGGCGTGCTCGCTCAAGGCAGCTATTGCATTCGACCTGATCGCCAACCACTTCACTCTCTACTGGAGATGGAACTTCAAGACAGTATAAGGCGCCTGTTTCACCGTGACGACATGGTGGTAGACGACGGCGTCGCAGGCGAAATCGAAGGTCTACCGTCACAAGTGGCGTTCGCAGCTCCAGTTTTCGAAAGCCAGTGTAAGATTACGTCATAAGCGTGGAAAGGCCTTCATCTGATTACCCCGGAGTCAGGATGTGGCAGGGTGAGAGAAGCAGTATTTGGTTTAAGTCCTCTTTTTTTGCTTCGTCTTTCCTTCTTCTCTTGTTTTGAAAGCAATCTAGATGGCTGACTAATCATGATGTTTCTTTTCTTTTCATGCTGAATATATAGCAGCGAAGGGTAGTTATCGATGGCTGGGTCGTGGAAATCAAAGAAGCGAAAGTGCTGATGCTTATCTGAATGGCGGTCAGCTGGCCGTTCTGTGAACAAAACCCAGCCCCAGACTGCTGTCTCCGCTCCCACTTCCAACCTCCACGGACAGTCCTTTCTACTCCTTTCCCCAAACAGGCGGCGGCGGTGGTGGTGGCGGTGACGGCGGCTCTAATGACTTCGTCTACAACAATCACCGACGGCCCCGCCACCTGTTGAGCCGCAATTATCGGACCGACTTAGGACTTTGCAAAATTGGGGAGTGCAAAACTTCGTTAGCTTGAAGGCTTTTCTAGAATTTTTCCTTATTTCTAGCTCAGGCCTATAGAGATCTTCCCAACATCCCAGGTCCAAGCGGCGCAGTCTACGCCTCAGCCACCAACACTTCCGATCGTTGTAGACGCCGATCTGTTACCTTTGCGAACCTATCTCCGTTAAAAACATTCTCTTGTTCTCCTAGATGAGATGAAGAAATATGTCGAGCGGTGTTAGTGGCGTAGGTGGGCCCTAATCCTTCCAGCGAGCCGCGCGCCTTCTCGAGCCAATGGAGCTACGATAAGAAAACCCTTCTCTCTTGGGACGGAAGTCCTGAGCCACTTTTTCGGGCTTCAGTAAACGGATATGCAAGATCAGGATGATGTTCCACGTAAATTTCTACCCGGCAAAGCCATTCTCATGTGTTGTGCGGCGAGGCAATCCGTGTATATCAAGATAACCGGTCCCCTAAGATTTCTTTAGTGCTCAACAACACCTCTCAAGACCTTACCGACACCTCTGAAAACCTCTCTGACACCCCCGAAGGCTTTAACAACACCTCTCAAGACCTTACCAATATCTCTCAAGATGGCGAATCCGGACTTGGCCAGGGCTAACGAGATCATGGGTATCTGTAAGTATTTCTATTTGTTTTTCGTGACTTAGTCAACTAACGAACCGGGTTATTAGGCGATAAGGATACTCCTCTCTAGATACACGTCTCAGTTCATGTCTTCAAAAATCTGGATTACGATTCGAAGAGTACCCGCCACGTCGGTCTATAGCTCGAGCTCTACGAGGACGATTACACGACTAGGCATCACTTTGGCCTGTCACACGCTACAGGACCAAAGAAGGGGTTCGTTTTCAATGCCGACTGGGGATTTAATACTACGCACAGCAAGAGATTTAGGGCAGAAGTGGACGTCGCATGGCTTCCACAAAAAATGTCAAGGAGCGATGTTCAGGCCATATTCCAATCGGAGGAAAATGTGGAAATGAAAAACGACGACGAAGAATTCAACTGCCAGCTTTGGTTGACCTTTGCACTCCAATGTTTAGTAAAGAGGAACTGGATAACGGAGGACGAGTTCACATCTGTGGTTAACAAAGTAGATGATTATATAATCGAGCCGGAGATTGAGCTAATGGAGGATGGCTACGAGTAAGCTGTATAGGGTATACAGCTGTCTCTTTGTTAGCCACCCTCTTTCCTTGTCACTCATTTAGTATAGTCCTTATGTCACTCTTTTAGTACACCTAAAACCCGATCATTTATTAAGTATATCTACAATCCAACCCTTCGTCCACTTTATATCATAGGTCATAAGTAATTATGTGAGGCCATTGCGAAAGCAGAGCATATGGATATACGTAAGGGATAATTGTTAAAAATCTGCTAAACAATATGGGTGGGGCCATCGTACAGTGCGTACTATAGCATCCACGGAGATAGCTTCATCGTCTAAACAAAGCATAGAGGGACTACCCAGTTAGCCGCCCTTTCAATCCCCATTCCACTCAATCCGACTCTTCGTCTACATCGTGCAACAGGCCATACCTAAATATTAGGAACTTGTTCACTAAGCCTTATTAACATCATATCGGGACCAAAGAGCCACAGAAAGAAACGGTTCACATGCAGAACGCTAACGAGGTATAGTTGTCAATCGAGACATATGCTCTTCCTCAGGCAAGAGGGAAGCCAGAGCTTTGATTCCAAGAGTCACCTTATGTCACAGTTGAGCATATTGAATTAGTTATTATTACATTGCAAGGGGAGAGCATGATGCTATCTGGATGGATTGATTAAGCTATGGATATGGCTATCGATTCATGGGCTTCGGTAATCCCTAAGTGCTCGGTAAGCATGGAGCTCATCATGGTACTGGTCGGAAAATATGTAACCCGCGTAGCGTTTCCAGTCCGCGCTGTATTTGCCGCCAGCGTGGTTCATAAATCTGACATATTCCCAGTACTCAGGATACCATCCTCCGTATTCCAGATCAACCAGAGCCTGGATCTCATTGTTGTCGTTGACGATGATGTTGAGCTGTGACAAGTCCCCGTGGGTAAAGAATATGCAATGGTCTGAACGTAAACCATTCGCAAGATCGTCGCGTACCTCTATTGGCGTGGTATCATATAGGTCAAGAAGGAAGTCATTGAAGCTGGTCTCGTCCGGGAACGGGCCTCCAATGTAGTCCTTGATATAGCGGAGGTCACGTACAGGGCCGCCATTGCAACTCTCAATCCGGCCAGTGTCAGACTGATGGGACCTCATCCGAGCGAGGATATCTCGAAGCTGCGTGGCAATATTTTTCTTCTGATCTTCATCCATGTTTGGCCAGACCTCTTCAAGGGTACGACCCTCAATCTGGTCCATCCAAATACATACGTATCGGGGGTCTGGGCTTTCATAATCGTGAACACGCGGGAATGGTCACCCCAGCTTCTTTCTACCATACTCGAGAGCAGCGCGCTCATCCTCAGTCACTCCTACACCCCACTTTGCAACCAGTCCGCCATTTCGCAGTTGAATTGTACGGCCTGGGGTGCTCCAGAGAATGGTGGGGTCTGGGTCTAATAAAGAGGTTAATGGGATTCCTGAATGGGTACTGTATGTGATATACCGTCTTCGATTATCTCCTCTTCGATCCCTGACTTCATTGCCCATGGAGGAGGGCGACGACGGTGACGCGCCTGCTGGTCCTCCACCATCACCACCACGAGCGGCTCAAATATGAGCCTGTCCTTGTGCTGACACTTGCTCTCACCCTAGCCCCCTGTCCAATTTCGTTGCCTTCCACATGCTGCCACCCTTTGCAGATCAGCTGGGGCACATCGCAGTGCATCCCCTCGGCGAATTGCTTCAGCTGGATCCTTTCTCCCGTCTACCCTGCTCTTATGGCTCAGAAATTCTCCATCCGGGCACCGGATCATGTCATGCTTGGTGTGAATCCGGCCCCAACACAGACGTAAGCTGTGATGATTTGCGCGGCGTTTCAGCGGCCTTCCCAGCAGCTCCACCTCGAGTATCGCGATAATTCCCCGAGCCCATTCCATTCTTTGCTGCCGCTTGGAACGATATCGAGTATTGATATAGGATCAGCTGCAGTGCCAACATCGGAATCAGCCGCCCAACGTCTCTGGAAAGAAACGGATTCTGCGATCTTGTGCAGACTCTTCGAGTTGATGCAAGGCAGCAAGGCAGGAAGTTAAATTGCTAATCTGCTGTCATCTGCCTCCATTCTTCGCCATAGAAAGACTTCTCCAGCATTTCTGTAGATGTCACTCACTCATAAAAGGCATCTGATAGCCTTTCTCGGCCGTGTTACTCGAGCTAATATACAGCGCGTTGGCTCAGAGCCGTCTCGGATATTCTAGATTCCGGAGCCTACATAACGCGTTGAGCAGGTCATGCCGAATCTTAAAAGCCCATGCATGACTATCGGGAGGGAGATGGGGATCAGGATGCGGCGTTGGCGGCGGTGGTGGAGAAGGGGTTGGCGAGGTTGATGGAGGAGGAGAGGGGGGGAGCAGAAGGGGGAGGAGGGGCTGGGCTGGGGGTGGATGACAGGGCTTAGTCGCTGGTTTGCATATGCGTTCAAGAAAAAAGGTCGAAGCGAGTGGATTGGTGTTGATTGAGCGGCTGGAGCTGCGGTTTAGTTGTTAATGGTTGTGGCCATGATAATTGAGCACGCGGTATTGCGGATGTGTTGTGCGCTGCATAAGATGAATGATTCTCAGATCCGGTTCTGTAGTGTAGATTAACGTACGTTACTGGCTTGGGTAGCTAAGGCACCGCGCTACTAATGGCTACTGGCGCTAGTTAATCATACTACTAGTATTCGCTTACGTTAATGGTTATTCGCGCGCTATTATACGGCGAAAAGTCAGTTTCTAATTATACGAAGAATCATTGCACGGCTAGTCAATTGGTGATTCTAAAGTTAGTAATATCATGAGTAGTAGTAGCACCTGGGTAGAGACTACTACTTGCCGTCTCCCATCTGCCGTCCAGTGGGCACGAATGGCTTGGCCCGACCTGGCCCGTCCCGACCCACATTATCTACCATCCAACAGGCAACCTCAACCAAGTCCAAGAAACAACGAACAACGTTGAACCTTTCCATCCCTTCTCCCCATCCTTGCAGAAGGAAGCAGTAGCTCCGAGCCGTCTCCGTCGCCCCAGCACATCTAATGCCTCACTCCACAAAAAAAGTAGGTAATCAAGCAAACACACACCGATCGTCGGTGCCGTGCGAGGCGCAGCAGCAGCGCTTGGCGATGACGTCACACACACCCCGGTCCGCCTTCTTCTATTCGCACACGCTGTGTTACCTAGTTATACGGAAAAAAGAAACACGAGGCTGTTGCTCCTCGCCGCCGCCGCACCACGCTTGCCGCCGCCGTGCTTTTTTCGCCTCTTGTTTCCGCCTCGCTTTGCGCTACCATATGCGAAGTTGGGGCGGCGCCACCGTTTCAACCCCCTTTCGCACGTCATTCTTGGGGGCCGTACGTACGTACGTAGCAGTGTCGAATCGAAAGAAGGACGAAAAAACAAAAAGCTGGGGTGCTGGAGTGGCAGGCTCGTTGGACGCCGTATGCCAACGATGTGGAGTAAACTCCGCACAGCTGCTGCTCATCTTAGGGCCCAAAGAATCAGGATTTACTACCTACGGATGGAGGATGCTAGCAACATGGGAGGCCGTGCATCCAACAGCACAGCAGCACCCCCTTCTTTAAGCGAACAAGTCTTCCTCCGTCGGACTTGTCCGAAGCAATGATCAACCTATCGTCACATCCTATCAAAGGGAGAAAAAAAAAGCCCGTTCGTTTGTCAAACGTAAGCCCGAGAAAGCACCGCAGCGCCGCCGCCGCGGCGCCCGCGCGCCCGCAGCAGGTCTCCACTTTCGCGCGCGGGAATTATGCATGAAATTAGAGTTGCCCGTTGTGTCTCAGATTCAATCATAACGTCGCATGTCGATTGGTTCACTCGTTAACACAACGCAACGAATGATTGCCAATCATTACCGCTCAATTAATTGCAAGAATCGCATATTGATTGTATTCTTGCTATCTGCTAGTCTTTTACAGACAGGACTGTTGTTTGCATGGTACCTTTTGAAGGTTTCCCTGCTTGTGTTCGGCTTGATTTTCTACTCAATCATGACAAGAACACATACAATCAACTCCACATCCATTGTTAAAAATATCTATTGTATGTAGGCCACAGCCGCTGAACAGGTAGGTACCCCAAAACGACCTTCATCATCTATGAGCCGTCATCGTAGGAGTCGCAAAAAGAATAATGCGCCAGCAATGCAATGCAATGCTCCAACCCAGGCTCTGAGTCCTCCCAATAAACAGAAATAACGCCCTGTTCCCAGCGTTTCCCATAGGACAACGCATGTCGTAACGCCCGTGTAAATGCGTGTATGCACACAATAACTCCGTGCCTGCCAAAACAACAAAAACGAAAACCCAACACACATCCCCCCTCCCCTCTCTCTCTTCCAGAGAAGAGGAGGATCACGTCTCCCACCAATGCTTCTTCCGAATCTGACCCACAGCATACCCATCCACAACGCCCCTATCCGTGCTGCGCGCCGGCAAATGATACCCCCACCTCCGCCTCTGCTCCCAAAACCACCACTCCCCCAGTCTGCGCGCCAGGTCCGCCCAGGCCGCCGCGTCATCCCCATGCCGCGCCCGCACCGCCTTGACCATGGCGTCGACATTCCACGCGATGAGCGGCGCGACCGTCTGCTCGTTGGGCGACGACGAGAGGTCGGTGAAGCGGAGGGGCAGGGTCGAGCACAGCGGGAAGACGAGGCGGTAGGGGGAGTGGGATTGCGAGATGGCGAGGAGGGAGCCGCCTGGGTTGATGGTGGAGAAGTGGAAGGGGTGGGTGTTGGCTGAGGCGTTGGTGGTGGGGAAGGAGGCGTCGATGATGGCGTTGGGAGCGTCGTGGGGGTGGTGGAAGTCGTAGGGGTCGTGGTAGCGGTCGTCGTGGTGGGATAGAGAGGAAGATGAAGTGTGGTTCAGCACCGGCACGCTCCACCGCTGCTCGCGAATCATCGAGTGCCCCTGGTAGCGCGGCAGCAAGCCCTTGGCGACCTCGCTGCTCGCGTCGCTCAGGCTGTCCGTCTGCAGGAGCAGGTCGAGGACGGTGGGGATGATGGACGTCGGGGTGGCGGCGTCGGCGACGTCGAGCTGGACGCGGGGCAGGTCCGGGTGCAGGAAGAGCATGGGAATGCCGAAGTTTGCGATGTGGCCGTTTTCGAAGTTGGACTTGCAGTCGTCCGACGCCTTGAAGGCCAGGCCGTGGTCGCCGACCATGACGACCAGCGTCTCGTTCAGTGCGCCCTCGGCGTGCAGCATGCTGAGCAGCGAGTCCAGGTAGCCGTCCTGCCACTTGATCGTGTTGAGGTACGACTCGAACTCGTCGGCCTCGGGCGCAAAGCGGCGCTTAGCCATGTACGTCTCTTTGCCCGGCCAGGCCGCCGGCACCGCGAACGGGTGGTGCGTCGTGCTGGTCATGTGCGAGACAAACAGGCGGCGGTTGTCGCGCTTGGCGTTGGCGAACAGGTCGCGCATGTACGGCAGGGTCTCCGTCTCCGGGTAGCCAAAGTAGTTGTTGCGCGGTTCCTTGGGCGGGTAGTGTCCCGATGCCGGATCATCCAGCGTGTCGTCCGTCACGAAAGTGCGGAATCCCATCTGGTCATCCAGTATGTACTGAGAATCGAACTGGTCCGTAACAGACTGCACATGGGCCGTATCCCACGGCCACGAGAGGAAACCATCTTCCTTCTTACCCTTGGCCTGCTCGGCCTTGTTGAGCATGCTCAGGATCTGAGGCAAGCACGGCTGGTACATGTGAGCCCTCACTTCGTCAGTGAAATCGACCGGCAGCGGTTCCATGCCGCAAAGACTGGTGATCAAGCTCTTCAGCGTGTAGGCGCTGCCGGTGACAGCTCCCTGCACATTGATTCCGCCCTTGGATCCAGCAAACTCCGACGCCCAAGCTCCCAGATGGCCGGTCCCATTGAACGCCGTATCCTCCTCAAACCTAGTAGACTCGCCGGTCAAGAAAGAGGCTGTGGTGGTAAGATTCCGCAGTTTCTCGTCCAGCGTCTCAGCGGCATCGGGGGAGCCGTAGGAAGAAAGGATGGTGTCGTAGGCGTGGGTGCCCTTTTTGAACGGAAACATGTCCTTGCGCGTGCTTTCCAGCGTGACGAGAAGCACATTCTTGATAGTCGGCTTGTTCTGCTTCAGAGCGGTGGTGAGAGGATCGAACAGGCCCTCGTCCAGATTGGACAGCTTCATCGGGTCACAGGATGGATCGTAATGGCCGTGACGTCCACCGTGGGGAGGCGGCGGCGGGGGCGGTGGTGGCGGCGGAGGAGGACCGCCCTCCTCGTCCCAGAACCAATCATCTTCAAAGTCATCCGGAGGAGGCGGCGGCGGAGGAGGATATCCAGGCGGTGGTGGGCCGTGCGGCGGAGGCGGAGGCGGAGGCGGACGGTGGTGGTGACGTCGGCGACACTCGTCGGAGGGCGGCTTCCAGTCCGCGGGCGGGGCGTGGCCAAGAACCTTGGCGTACTGCTCAAAGGGAAAATCGACGCGGTGGGTGGGATGCGGCAAGCAGAAATCGGCGTTGATGGGATTGAAGAACAGCGACTCAGCCAGGGTCACGGGCAGCGAGCCAGACATGTGGGCGTATGGGGCGCTGCGCGGGCGGACGCATTGCAGGATCAGCACGGTGACGGCAGCGGCGATTGCTGCGACGGAGACGGTTGCGCTCCTGGGCAGCGAAGGGATCTGCTGGCGGTCGGACTTGCTGGATCGGCACGGTTAGCAGCCATTGTGAGACACGAGGAGGTTCCTGTTGGCAAATAATTAGACTCACCTCGGCTCCACATGGTCGGCGCACGGGCCGTCCAGCTGCTCGTATCCGCTGAGCTGCGACTGCCCTCTGAGGTAACGATGCATCTGCCGGAACGAAAGACCAATTTCGACCAGAACCCGGCTGATGGCAGCGTAGAAGCGCGGAGCCACCAGCCACGCCACGCTGGAGAAGCCCAGGATGATGAAGGCAAACTTGGGCAGCTCCGACAGCAGCATCGCCAGCCCCGCCGGGTCAGTTGCAAGGTTGCCGGCCGCCATCCACTGCACCTCACCACCAGTGGTCAGGTAGAAGGAAATCTGCGACGCCGACGTCGACGCCGTGAGGAGGCTGTGCGAAGAATGTCAGTCTGGGCTCGCAATTGGCTGAAATCGTCAGGTCACCCACGCGAGAAGGCCTCCGAAGATTCTCCATATGCGGCCTCTGTTGGGGCGGTAGACAACCAGGCGGCCGAAAAGAATGAGCAGGACGTCTGGAAGCAGGAAAGTCGGCGTGTACAGTAGGAATAGTAGGATGGGCAGCGACGAGCGGTGGCTGTAGAGGTGCAACAGCTTCGCGGCGAATGACGAGACGAAGAAGAGGGCGAATTGGTCCTTGGTGCGCAGCAGGACGCTGAGCGGCCATATGGACGACGGCTCCATGGTGGTGAGTGAGGGAGCCGGGTGGGCACGCGAGCGGCTGCTTGATCCGTCTGTCTGGTGGGGGGTCGCGTGCTTTGCATTCCAGTATATATGGCCTGCCAACCCGCCCTTCCCTGCTGCCAGGGGCTCGGCGGGATGGTGCACCGTGCAGCAAGGCAGACAGTAGAGCAGCATCTTTGGAGGATTTGGCCGAGCCACCACTACTCCACCCGCGGGCCGCCCCAAAGCGACCCGCAGAAATGCAGTCTCGCTGAAACCCTAACGCGCTAATTACGGAGCGTCGCTCCCATCCCCGCACGAGAACAAGCTACTTCCTCTCTGCCCATTCCTCCTTCCCCCTCGCTCTCGTCATATGCGAATCGCGCCTGTGCTCCTTCGACCAGAGAAGAATTCGCTAAGGCCCCTGCCCAGCCTCCTGCCCAGTCTTGATCAGCACGCAATTCCCACAACACCTCCTGCCGGTCAGCCAGACTCACCTGGATATCGTCGTGATCGACTCGAACAAGACCACCAGCATAATCGCCCCCAACACCACCTTGACCACCAGCATGTCGCAAAGCGCAACACCATCGCTTTCGTCGTTCATGCCTTCAACGTCGCACGTCACCTTCGCCGCGGTTTCGTAGCGCGCCCGCTCGTCGTCGTCGTGATATTGCTGCTGCCGCCCACCGGACGCGCCTCCGCTCTGCTGTGACGATTCCGCCGCCGTCTCCGTCCTAACGAGCCGCTCCTGCTGCAACCGGTTCTGGCGCACGTCGTCGTACAGCTGCCACGCCGCCTGGAGGTCGGACCGGCCGTCAATCCAGTCGAGCCAGTGCTCTAGCTGTGCGGCGAGCCGACTGCAGGTGTCGCCGGGAGCCTCCATCGGCGGCGGTTGCAGCCAGAAGACGCGTTGTTGTTGGTTGTTGCTGTCGTTGTTATCGTCCGCTCCCGCTACCGCCGCCGCCAACGACGACGCCGACGACGCGCTTGTCGTCGCGCATCTGCATCCGGTGCTGCGCACCAGTCGAGGCGGGGAGGCTTGGCTCGGCGGCGCCAAGGCTAAGAAGTAGAGTAGGGAGATCGTCGCGATGTGCATGGTTGGTTGGAAGTTTGACGGAAGCAGAAGAAAGAAGAAGTAGAAGAAAAGTAAAAATGTGTGAAAGAAAACCGGGTGAAGTGGGGTGTGTATGCTCAGAACAGAAGGTCGTTGCGGCGATGGCTCATCACTCCGACGGGGATGTGTGTGTGTATTTAACAAAGAATCCGCCCTCCTCTCATCCATCCGCCCCTCCTCACCTCCGAGAGGAAGCCGGACAGGGTCTGGTGCCGGTCGGCGCTTTTTTTTTTTTTCTGGGGCTTCCCGCCAATAATTGCCTCACCAGTAACCATCCGAACGGCAGATGGGCGCGACTATGGGGGCGGAAACCGCCTCGTACGGGCCTGTGTGTGATGACTCTCGCTTCTCCACGGCTGCATGCGTGCGAGCGGCGCGCACCCGGGGCCGTACGAGGGCGCGAGCTAAAAGGCATCGGGCGTCTGGCTAGACCGCGCCCCGCGGCCACCACGGGGGCAGTGGTGCCTGTATGGTATGGACGAGAGTGCGGGGAGGGGCTGAGCAAACACCACCCACACCCAACGGACCTACCACAGGCCCGGATAAGCTCGACGGATAAGTCTTAGGGGTCCAACTCTACGCGAGGGCGAGGGGAAACACTTGGCTTTCTTGGGGGGCCAGAGCTTGCCATCATGCGGACCAGGGATGGCGCAAAGGTAAAAAAGCCCGCAGCCAAGGGCGAGCTAAGAAAGCTTAGCAATGTCCGGATACGAATCAGAGGGAGGGTTTGGTCCGAAAGAGCGCAGATCTCCGTGCGCTACAAAGCTTAGCAAGGCTTGTATGCAAGCTAATTTGGCGCCGGCCGGGCGGCCTGCGCCTCGCGCTCCCCGGGGCCCCCCGTAATTCGTCTCTCACTCTCTTCTCTCCCCCTCGCATGCTGCAGAAGTGCGCCTCGTACTGGCATGTGTTTGCGGTGCTGAAGCATCCTACTCGTTAGCCACGTTGCATCTCTCCGCCGAACACGAGGCTGTCTTACGTCGAGAACTTAACTACCAACACAAGCTCCGCAGGGCCCGTGGGAAGCGGAAAGAAGCTTATTCCGTTTGCGGCAGTCGACATGGCCAAGCCATTCGTGTGGAAGATCCCGCGCTGAAAAATAATAATAATAATAATCAGCGCGCCAAACGGTGGCCCCATTCCCCCAGGTCTTATCCGCAGTAGCGTGACACAGCCGCAGCCGCCGAATCGATAGCGGTGAGTAGTGCCGTTTTTTCCCACAAGCCCTGGTGGCTGTTGCCGTATAGCGGAAATGTCCCGCGGATCGACACAAGCGGCCCGCGGAGAAGACAGAACAACAGAGAAGAAAGACGTCGGCTATGCCGGCCGCTAGTTAGGGCTGCGTGGCTGCCGTTCGTTCCATGTGAAACTCACTACTATCCACAGCATCCGCTTCAGTAGCCATTAGTCGCCCCGAGAAGCATCCGCAGCCTACTGAATCGTGCAGTTCCTCCAGGAGATGGAGTCTCGTACGTGTTGTGTGATCATCGCCCGTCTTCTCACCACTCAACTTGCACCTGTCACGCCGCAGCAGGCAACAAAGTCTGCCTCGTTGTGTGAAACAGCCTACGCGATACGATACATACCAGGCGCTCTGATCACCGGCAGAACACGGCGCGTGCGTCCAGCTTGAAGCGTGAGCCAAAAAAAGCACAGCCAGCTCGAAAAAAACACGCTGCATGATACTCGACTCGCCAGCGCCGCCTTTTATAGGAGCCAGTCGGTGAAGTGGCAATCCCGCATCTCCGTCAGAGCCAGTCGCGACGAATGAAATAGTGCGGCGAGAGGGGGGGCGGCGCTAAGGTACTGACTGCTGCCTACGCAGTGGTGGCAGCTGGTAAGTGGCAGCGGCAGGCTAGTGGGGTCCGGCAGTCAGCATATCGGCGGCAGCGAGACCCCGGTATGTATATTGTATGGGGGGGTTGGGTGGTTGACCTTTTCTCACCGCTGTCACCCTTTCCTTCCGCCCCTCTCACGGTCCCCGCGGGGCCCGCGGCCGTGCCCCCTTGTCCCCCGTTTGGGCTTTGCTACGTTCGAAGGTCTGACTGGCCGGGTAGGATTTCCCGATTGCAATTGAACCTACCCTGTTGGCCTAGTGCGTTTATGTAGGCAGTGCAGTGTGGAGCCCGCACATCACACACACCTCGTAATGTTGTCGGCTCGTCCACTTGGATTCTCCGCATACACGTAGATCGGCCATCCTGCAGCTTTATTTTTGGCTGATGCTTGTGTTCAGGGAAAAGCTTTTTGGGATTTGGCTACATTAGCACGGTGGCTGAGCCCCCCGGGATTGAGTCAGTTGGGAAAAAAGGACGAACTCAATGCTGACAAGTGCTGTGAACTCGATCCTGGTGTGCCGCGAAATCATTTCTCCGTTCATTAAGATGTCAGCCGTTTGCTGGTGATTCTTCGCAGAAACCATGGAGGTGACAGAGGTAGGTGAATGACCAATCAGTCTCCCACAGGCCAGGCGCGAGTGAATTGAAAGGGAATCCAGAGCAGTAGAAGGGTCCTCTTTGCTGAGGTAAGCGAGAAACCGCTCTGCTGCGCTGACCGTTCTTCCGAGACATTTGGCGCAACGCCGACGACCTTCCGAGCAACGCTGCTCACGGTTTCCCGCATCAGGCTCCCTTGCTATGTCAGTAGCCCGCAGGTCGGGATCAGATAAAACTTCGATTACGATCTTTCCACATGGTATGATACTCGACCAAAGGGGGAAAAAAAGACAACCCAGTCCACCGGAATTCGCTTTCTCAAACTAATCCAACGCTTCTTCTCCCAATGCTTTCTCTAATCCTTCTTGAAAAACCTTGCGAACTCCTCGTCTACAGACACAAGCGTCAGTCTCCGGCCCACTCGAAGGATTCCACAAGACATCAACCCGCACAAGGCAGGAGTGAAGGGGAAGAAGGAGAATGGAGGAGATGAACTCACAATCAATAGTCCCGTTACCGTCGACGTCGGCCTCCTTGATCAGGTCGTCGATCTCGGCGTCCGTTAGGTTCTCGCCAATGGCCTTCATGACGTGGCGCAACTCCGACGAGTTGATGGTACCCGAGCCGTCGCGGTCGAAGACGTTGAAGATCTCACGGATCTCCTGCTCCGGGTCGACGAACTTAGGCTTCTTGGACATCATGACGAGGAATTCTGGTGTTGTTGTGTTAGCATGGGGGAGGGTGGCATGTGGGGGTGACGTGTGAGAGCGTGGTGGTACAAGGGGTATGCGAGGCGAGGTAGGTGTCAATTTTCTCTTGTTCCATTTTTTTCCTTCTTACCCTTGAAGTCGATGGAGCCGGTGTGGTCGACATCGAGCTCATTGATCATGTCGTTCAGCTCCTCGTCGGTGGGGTTCTGGCCCAGCGAGCGCATAACCTCGCCCAACTCCTTGGCCGTGATATCGCCTGTTGCGGAGGGGGAAAATCAACACATGTCAGCTACAGGCCACATTGACACAACCACCGAGAAAAAGGCCGGCGGGCAGCCTGTAACAAGCGCGGGGAGGCTGTCGCACCATCTCCATTTTTATCCTGCGAAGCACACGCGAGGTTAGCGGAAGGCCATGTGATGCGCGCGGAGGGCGGGAATGACGTACAAATACGGCGAAGGCAGCCTTGTACTCCTCGATCTCCTCGGGCGTGAGTGTGTCGGACTGGCGGGCGGGCGCGTTCGGCGCGCTAGTCAGTGACGGGCTCTCAACGGGGTCCCAATTGGCGGCGATACGAACCATGGTGTGTGGTTTGGTTTCTGATGTGTTGCAAAGGGGATGGGATCAGCTGGGGTGGAGTGTGGAGGGGGGCGGTGGGAAGGGGTCGGGGGGGCGAGACGGACGGTGGAGAAGCCAAGAGCCTTTCGGAGGTTCCACGTGGATGCCGGGGTGTGGCCTTTCGTTCGTTTCTAGCGCTGACGCGCAAATGACTCCGCTGCTGGCTTCCCCGACGATGCTGCGATTGCGTGCTTGCCTCTCTCCAGCTTTTGTCGTGGCGACGTCATTATTTTCGGAGTCGACCCCGCCGAGTGAGGGGCGCATTGGGATGTGCCCCCCGGCTATTATTAGGATCGATGTTTCGAATGAGCATCGCCCTGCGAAGGATGGGCGTGCCTGGTTTGAGGACAGAGATCTGCTGTTGAGCAGCTGCCTGAATAGGGGTCATGACGGCCTATCTCGGCCTTTCCCTTGATCGCTAATTTTCAGGGTCTCGTCAACGCCTTCCCTCCCAGAAAACGAGGCCGCTTCGCTTAAATCTTGCCGTGGTGAACGATGCATTTATCGACAGGTATCCGGACAAAAACAAAAACCCCTACATACCATTGTTTCTTTTTTTTTATGGGAGCAGTTATGCGTCCGGCTAATGGCAAATCCATATCGCCATCCACATTGTTGAAACCACAGTCACCTTCTAAGAGGCACGCGAGTGGCAGAGACTATGCACACTTAGAGGTTGCACTAAGCCAAATTGGCTTTCTATCCTGGATAAATCCCATGTGCGACTCTTCCTTTTTTGGCACACATAATTCGACATGAGCAGTCGGAGCCTCTCTCTAGATATTAATTAATGCCTACTTCAATTATGCACGCGGCGATGAAAAAAAAAAGTCAAAGAGACCATAGCATACCATGCCTATTGAGCCAATGACAAGATTGAATTGCTCTTGTGTGCAACGGAAATTTCCAACATCGATGGTGGTACTTGTTGTGTTCTTCTGCTGTAATTAAGTTGGGGGCCAATGGGAAACTAAGCGACAGCCCCGCGTTCCTCAGCCTTGCCAGCTCTCCTGCCTTCTCTCCAGCAACGCCGGCACTCCAACTCATCATCTGTGTTGCCATCGAGGACGATGTCTCTTTTGGTGGATTACACGCATGAACCTCTTCCTGAGGGACGTTTCATCAGGCTGGTTAGCCTTTACCCGTCGCCACATTTGGAATCTCCTCTCTACATCGAGATCACGACTCACCGTCTGGATGAAGCTCCACCGTACGCAGCTCTATCTTACACGTGGGGAGACTCTTCAGACACCGTTCCGATATGGTGTGACAGATGGGTCATCAGGATTCGACATAACCTACGTGACGCCTTGCGTAGAATTCGGCATCCCGAACATCCGAGGCAACTATGGATCGACGCGGTATGCATCAACCAAAGCAGCATCCCCGAAAAGAATCACCAGATCCCTTTGATGGGTGAGATTTATAAGAATGCCGAAGGCGTTCTCATATGGCTGGGAGAAGAGGCAGAGGAGAGCAAAATGGCATTCCAACTTCTTTCTCTGTTGCCATATTTCAGCTCAAGGGGCGTCCATAAGAACGCAGGACTCACTTCTGGTTCGGAATCTGAGGTATGGGCAACAAATCTGAATTCTGACGGTGTAGCTGATAAGTTCACAGGAAAGGAAATATCCACTCTCAATACATGACATCTTTCTACGAGACAACCGAGCATGGCTAGCACTCGAGAAGTTGTTACAGCGCCCATGGTTCACTCGTGTGTGGATTCTACAAGAATTTGCTCTCGCAAAGCATGCAACAATAATATGCGGCTCTCACTCCGTTTTGTGGGGTGTTTTGGAACACCTCCTTCCGAAAGCTCAAGACGAACTGAGGGGTATATCTGGGGAGAAGTCAAACAAGATTGTGGCAATCCAAAACCGTCGCATCCCCAGCCCATTCGTGTCCGTATTGATTGAGGCATTTGACAGCATGTCATCTGAACCAAGAGACAAGATTTATGCCCTTTTAGGCCTCGTCGAATTGCCCGAACGCATGTTGGATGACTTTCCCGGGAAAATCGACTACAATGTCCCTGTGGCGAATCTATATGCACACGTAACCAAGTGGTGCATGTCCCGAACTCCAATGTTGCTCGCATTCCTCCTTGAGCTGGCCGGCACGGCTAAATCCGTGGAGAGCCTACCGTCTTGGGCCATTGATTGGAGCCTGACTTGGCGTTATCATGTTCCAAACCTTTGGTCTTGGAGGTTGGATTGGAAAGAGGACTTTGTCGTTCTTTCTAATTCAGGGTACGATCTCTACGAGCTTCCTGTTTCAGGCGTGCAATTTGACACCGTTGACAAGGTTGGATCTGCGCCGGCGTGGAGGTTCGCATATTCTACATCTACTGGGGTCCCCTTCTTCGAGGCACTTCAGGATTGGCAGAACCTAGTCGACGAAGTAGTAATCGGACGTGAAGATCTGATTCAAACATTCTTCCATACTCTGCTCGCTTACAAGCTAGACGAACATGAGGGGCAACGCTTGCGACAGGTGGGGTTTCACAGAATTTGCGATGATCTTGGGCTTTCTAAGCTAGGTGCTGAATCCTCAACACCGCAAAATCTATCTGAGGCATGTAAATTCCTCTTTGATGATCTCAATGCGGTATTCCGTGGCAAGAAAATGTGCTTGACAAGCTCAGGTCGGCTCTGCATGTGTCCGGAGAGAACAGAAGAAGGAGATATTCTAGTGGGCCTGGAAGTGCTACAAACATTATCAGCTGCGCATGGCCCCTGGCGAAACAATGCCTGTTGTGTGTTAAGAAAACAAGGAGCCAATTTCTCGCTTGTTGGCAGGTGCTTCGTTTACGGCGGGGTACAGGAAAATAGCCCAGCTGAGGTATTTGTACTTGTGTAGTCACCGGAGTCAAAGGTATCGGGCGGATTTAGCTGTCAACACCTTTGTTTCATACCCTTATCAGCGCCTTTATGTAGTATCGAGGGTGATTCACGTACGAAGATTTAAGAGTGAAATAGGCATCAATTTGCTTTAAACACCGAAATGAATGTATGGAGCCAAAAACTCAGCACCACCACTGGTTCTAAGCGGCATCCCTTTCTTGTCAACAGAAACTGCGTTTCGTTCCTCTCCGGGTCTAGCAGAATCATTGCGGAGCTCGCGAACGATGCATTTATCGACAGAGGTTAACTTGGCTACTATAACCAGATCCGAAACTTATTCAGATCTTGCGCAACGCACAACCCATCACGACACCGCATGCCCATCCATCATGACCATAGCCACAACCAACTAAACCCCAGCTCCAAGTTCCTCAATCACCACTCACCTATTCGCCTCAACCTTTTCCTTGAACGTACATGCAAACGAACCCGTTCAAGCGCAGCCATCCGCCCCCATCCCAGCGCCCCCTCCTCCTCCTCCTCCTCCTCCACCACCTTCTCTCCTCCTCCTCTCCTCCTCCTCTTCCATCAGCCTCGCCAACCCGCTCTCCACCACCGCCGCCAACGCCGCATCCTCATCCCTATCACCCTCCCGCCCACTCAGCACAACCAGCCTCCCCCCGCCTACTACTCCTCCAACACCGTCGTTCCTGCTCCTGTTCTTCTTCCCTTTCATCCTGCTCCTCTCTTCTTCCTTCCGCTCCCGTAGGAGCTCGCGGACGAGGGAGTCGCGGTTGTTGTTGATGCTACCAGTCGTGCCTGTGGTGGTGGTGGTGGTGGTGGTGGTGGTGCTGGAGACGGAGAGGCTGGCCCGGTGCGCGTGGACGACGGGCGCGACTTTGCTGGCGTGTGCGCCGAGGAGGGCGAAGGAGGGGCCGAGGAGGAAGGGGAGGGCGAAGGGGGTGGCTGTCCCTGTGTGGTTGTGGATTTAGGCCGGGGGATTTGTGGGGTTGGGTGTGTGAAGGAGGTGCGTGGTTCTTAGAGGGAGGCAAGGGGAGGAGACTGGGACGGGTTGTGGTGGGGCAAGTAAGTTGCACAAACGGGGGGGGGGATGGATTGGCTTACAGGTGACGTCGTCGAGGTTGGTCAAGCCGGGGACGTAGGTGATTTGGATGGCCGTGGCGACGACGTGTCTGGCAGAGGTAAAGTCAGCCTGCAAATAAGCCCCCAACCCACGTAGTACTTGGGTGGAGAGAAAGAAATCCGGGCTTTAAAGGAAAAGCAACGGACACTGGCGTCTGGATACGCACCCGAACGCAAATAAATTGAAGAACCCCGCCGCAACCCTCTCCGCCAACTTTCCGCTTTGCCCCGGCCTCATACCCATCGCCGATGCCACGGCAAAGCTCATCAACACTCCATCCGCCGCCATGCTCACGCCGAGGAACACGTACCACGGCACCGCCAACTGCGCTGTGTAGCAGGACGCATGCGCAGCTGCGCGGTCGCGCGACCAGTAGGCGGAGATGGGCGTGCATTGGAAGAGCAAGAGGAAGAAGAAGAGGATGCTGGTGGAAGTGGAAATGATCTGATGGAGGGTTAGTGAGAAGATGTTGCTTGGTGGGAAGAGGAGACAGGAAGGGGGAGAGGCTGACGAGGTTGATTGTTACGAGGCGCCGGCGCGAGGGGAAGGCTTTACGAGACATGGAGGCCAGGCCGATGCAGATGCGGGCTGCCGCGCTCGAGAGAACGTGGAAGAGGGTGGTTAGGTACCAGAACTAGGTGAGAGGCGGTCAGTGGGTGTGATGAAGGGATACGAGCGCGTCATGTGAACAAGATAATAGAGGAGATAGGCGCTATGTGGTCTGTATTGGTGCATTCCAAGGGATCTTCGGCTGGAACATACGCGGAGGGCTTCAGCGAGGTCGCCATTGCGAGCTGATGATGAGTTGATGTAGTGGAATTCCTTGCTCAGATCTGCCGCGTGTGCGCCAAATCCGTTCATGCACGCGGCGACTTGGCATATGATGTAGCCAATCCAGAGTAGCTGCGGACGCGTCAGTCGCATCAGTACTACATGGCCATGCAAATGTGCGGGTCCACTTACATCTGCAAGTGCAATGACCAAGTCGTCGGCTGACACCCGCTTTTCAAATTTTAACTTTACGTAGGTATGAAATAATATCATCGGAAGGTCAACAGAAAGAACCAGACAGACAAAAGTAAGCACGAGCCATCTCCTATCTTCCAATGCACCCATAGCGATGTGGGAGAAAAGTCCGAATTGTGTGCATTCCCGCACGCAGGGACGAGCTTAGCTATGTACCATCGATGGATGACCCCTGTTTGAGACAGAGCAAGGGGATGTCGGCATTTCGTGCGAAATGGTAGATTGCTGACGCCCTGAAAAACAATACAGAGCCATTCCCGCGCGCCGCTTGGTACCATGTGTATGGTTCTCCGTGTTTCCCGTGTTCCCCGTGTTGCATCCTTTGCGATGGGAAAAAGCAAAAATGCCAACACGGCGTAGACAGGAACACATGTGAGATGTCATTTTTGCGGAAAATACATTTCCAAAAGTCACGTTGCCAAATACCTTCCATAGCCATTCAGACCTCTAGGCATTGTAAGTGTAGAGAACCATTATTTGGTGGTTTAATGTTGGTTCGTCATATGTGTAACGTCAATAAATCCATAGAATCAGCAGCAAATTACTTGCTGTTATTCTCCATAAAGGTGCGGAAAGGGCAGGTGCATCGAGACATCGCCAAACCCCATCAGGTGTCTAAAGATGTAATGAGGTAGCTGATGGGTTGGCTTTCGTACTATATGAGTATGATCGTGGGGATTCATATGCTGAACTGGGCGAGTCTTGAGGTGCAGACCTGATTGAAGGCGAGAAACTAATGTCTGCGTCGGATTGCAACAGGTATATCCTGGTCCGCAATGGCTAGGCTGCTCGGAATGGCAATGACTCTATAAATATCAAACGCAATTTCGACGACTGCAGTCCGCCAATCTACGGCCTCTCCAATCCTGTCCAGATATTTTTGAAGGCCAATATGACTTAAGTGGTAGTAGTTGTGGCGAGAGCTATTAGGATTGAGGGCTGAGACTGTGGTGCTGACGGAGGAGTTCCTGTTCATGGTAGATGGAGTGACGAGGAAATGTTTGAGAAGATAAAGTATGAAGAGCAGAGCTGGGAGGTAAGCTTGATGTACTTCCATTTTTTAGCCTCTCGTGCTAATTTGTACAACGTGAAATGCTCCGACGCATCACTTTGTACGCCTTGATCGAATGTGCAACGACGACGGTGTGCGACAGTATGCAAGTGCCAAACTTCCAAGATGGTGGCCTCAAAAGTAAACTCCCTATAGCTATGGATTGCAGCATGAGTATGTATTGGAGCAACTATATAGTTCACAAGCAACGGGTGAGGGTAGTGCGAGAATTGAAATTATCTGGAGGGTTTGGAAGAGTAGTTTGAAGGGGGAATTAGGGATTTGAAGGAAGCTTGTAACTGATAACACAAGAATCATGCATTTCCAGCTGCAGCCTTTTACCACCCGTTTTTTTCCCTGCGGAAAATTTCCATGGCAAACATTAATCTCTGCTGTCCTCTCGCGGGCAGATGCTTATGTAATTCGCATCCCCACGCGTGAAGCTAAGCGGAAGCTAAGCGGGGAAATTCGGCCTCTGACGCAAGCTGACCTGTGAACATCAACTGCAATCCACACTCATAACACGATCTCCACGCAACCCGCGGATTGGATCCGCACGAGAACCCACACCGGACGCAAAACGCATTCAATTCGGAGACGAGCACGATGGAAGTTTCAAGTCGATGGACGGCCCCGAAAGATCTGACAAAGAGCACAAGAGTAGCTCTCGCCGATGCAAGATTTGAGTACAAATGGGATGAAGAGTGGAAAGTCCGGAAGGGGATGGGTGGCCGACGTGATGCTGAGTGCGGTTGTGGTTGGTGGATCGAAGACCCTCCCGACATTCTCATCTCAGATCCGGCATACTTGTGCAAGCGTTGCCGGACCATCGACTTTGGCTGGATTCTGAAAAGCGTCTCAGAATGCCTATCTGGACTCCCACTTGGACCGCTCTCTTATTCCCAACGACATAGCGAATGCAGTTTCTGCAGGATCGTGTCTCGGATAAAGCATGACCATGATCCACTCGTCATACTGTACTGGGGAAGTGCAAATCTTGGAATATACAACGGAGCCTCCAAGACTGGCCGAGGGAAACAAATCGAAATTCATCTTGCAGCCTCATCGACAAGTATGTTATATCTGCCCGTTGGGGACAAGCCAGTGAATGCACGCATTCTACAATCATTTGCGTTGGAAACTCCCATAGCCAGAGACTGGCTTGAGACATGCGAGAAGAATCATGAGACAATTTCAAGCGAACGAAAACTGGAAAGTCTTGTGGTCATAGACGTGAATGGGCACCATGTCGTCAAAATATTTGGGCCTTGCCGATACACCGCATTAAGCTACGTTTGGGGAGGCACATCTCAAATCAGTTACACGCACGAAACTCGGCAACTACTCGAAAGCCCTGGGGGATTGCTGAAAGTAAAATTACCACAAACAATTATGGATGCCATTACGATCACGCAACATTTGGACGTTCGTTTCCTCTGGGTCGACTCTCTTTGCATCCTTCAGGACGATCCAAGTGTATTTCATGATACCTTGAAGCAGATGGGCACGATCTACCATGAAGCCGTCCTCACGATCGTAGACGCCGTAGGAACAAACGCAGATTCTGGGTTACAAGGTGTCAGTTCACCTCGTAAAATCTCCCAAGAAGTACACACTGTTCAAGGCATACGCCTTGTGAAACTTATTCATCACCCTACGTCTCCCTTTGCCGAAGCTCAAAACGGGAAATGGAACACTCGCGGGTGGACGTATCAGGAAATGAAGCTCTCGTGCAGGTTGTTACTGGTGAATGAAACACAGTTTCAGTTCATCTGTCCACATGGAGTCTACTTTGAGGAGTTGAGCCCTCAAGCACCTGCCGATAAGGACCAGTATAGCTCGCGAAAGGAGGCCTTAACCCACAGCAGCATTGGACAACTGATTCTCTCAAACGAGACACTATGGGACCATTATCGGAATGCAGTCGAGGGCTACACGGCGCGAGAAATGACGTATGACAAAGACATAGTGTCTGCTTTCCAGGGCATTCTCGATTACCTCCGCGCCGGAGCGTGCATAACCCATAGCTTCAACTTACCAATCGCGGAACTCGATGAAGCTCTTCTCTGGTACCCCGACTCCAGCCATCAGAAGAGTCCGAAGGCGAAACCACCCCAGGACACAGGCGTGTCCGTTTGCCTAAGGCGGTCCGGGTTTCCAAGCTGGAGTTGGGCAGGGTGGAAGGGCAGAATTCTGTATCCTTCTCCCCGGCTTGAACCTGCGATATCAGTTGTCACATGGTTATGCAGAGCTAGAGGTAATGCCGATGGCTTTGTGGAAAAGACTTCTGAAGATCTGAGATTCCCCAAGGCAAAGTCAAATGGATGGAATCATGGGCTTGACTGGTCGGGAAGCCAACATGTGTACGAGCATCCTGATGCACCGGCCATCAAGTTTCCACACCCAGTCGACCTGGGGGCACCGGCTCAAGAAACCAATATTCCTATTGACCGTTTCCGTTGTCTCAACATGATGGCGCACAGCGTTCGGGTCGTCATGTCTGGAACAAAGCAATATGATGATGCGACCTCACTGCGTCTCTGCACTGAAGACGTGTATGGCGAGGGTAGCGAGACACTCAAACTTCTGCGAGACTCCGAAGGGTACCTGGCGGGTGCGGTAGAGCTGAACGGATCTTTCGAGACTCTGGAAGTCGAACAAGACCGGCTTGGCCTTATTGCACTCTCAAGGGCTGAACAAAATCCGGCCACTCCGCTCTTCGAAAGTAAAAACCGCATGTTATCAGAACTGGACCCCCTGAAGTGGGACCCAAAGAGCTTTGAAAACATCTGTCCACCAAAGGAAAATCTTTCCAGCAAGGCGTCGGTAAAAAGGCCTCGTGGTCATATTACAGAGGGGTTTGTTCAGTGGGATTTCTACCGCTTTGCTCGAAAGGTGTATCCATTGTACAATGTTCTCTTAGTTGAGTGGAGGGACAATGTTGCGTATCGAATAGGGATTGGAAAGGTTCACGTCGATGCATTTCACGCAGCTGATTCGGTGCGGGATCATGTTCGCATTGGGTAGAGTATATAGAAGCCTTCAAAAATAAAGAAGACTAAGCGTAGGAGATCGAAGCGAGTGACGAGGGTCAGAAAACGAACACATACTAGGGCCTCATCAGTGCCCTCTTTGGGAATGTTGAATTCCCAGTCTAGCGATAATCAGTTTGACTATTGCTCGAGGTGACGTTGCTGTTCTCATCGTAGCGGGAGTAATCTTGATGTCTCGCTCCTCAGATTTCTGGGTTGGCCACTTTGGCATCGAACACTGCCGGACAAACAATCTTCTCCTGCAGCTGGCCCCGCAAGTCGGGCTCTTTCGCCAACAGGGCATTGAGAGCCTCGATGCGCTCATTCGTGTCGAAATTCAACGCTCCGTCGTCCAGGAGCGGAAGGAGCATCTTGATGTCGAGGATGTCCGATTTCTCTTTCTGAGCACCCTGGCGCTGGTGCTGCGAGAGAATCTTCTCGCGGACAATCCACCGCGGGCTGAGGACCGAGATGGGATACTGGTTGACTTTCAGAGTCACGCGGTCGTTGTCTGGGTCGCGCAAGTCGTATTGTCGCCGATGGGGCCACGCGTCGATGTCAAAGATTTCGACTTCGGCGTGGCCCAGCTCTCCACCGATCAGGACTGCTGGGATCTGGACTCCGTATTGGTCGATCTTTGTGAAGTACTGCGGGAACTCTTCGTAGAGCGCTTTCGAGATGGTCGAGGCATCGAGGTTCTTTTCGCGATCGGGTATGATGATTAGGTCGATATCGTTCGTGGACCGTTGCCCCAATCCGTAGTGAGCACACAAAAGGGATACGGCTGATCCTCCGACTATACCATACTCAACACCCTTGGCACTCAGGGCGTAGTGGATGGTGCTGGCGGCAGCTGCAATGGTTCCCCCGTCCATGATGGAGGAGATGAATGAATCAGACAAGAATCAGGATATGAAACGACTTCGCAGAATTCACAGGCGGGTCAGAGAGATAGAGTGTATGCTTTCATATTTAATGGGAGGTTCCGACCTATATATGCACCGGCTCATCAGTTATGGGGGATGTCGGCGATAAAGGATCCGGGTATACTACTTCTGCGGCTCAAGCTGTAAGGTAAGTATAGCCGTGTCGGCCCGTAGTATTAAGTGCTAGGGAATGCTACCCAATGGCAAAGCTTCACGTATCACACCAGTATGGCAAGACGATGCATGCTGGGCCTTGGCAATGCAGTCCAGACCGACTCTGCGATACTGAGCCGACAACTCTCTGTTACCTCAGCTACTACGGGCATGTTGTTTGGCGTATTCTATTACTTTTGATTGGACATGCTTCTGCCGTGCACCTACGACGGGGCAGGCCGCAGTGCAACGATGGAGCCTGGAACAGAGATATTCTCTGCCTGGCAGGTCTCCTGCGCTTGCCTACGGGATTGAGCAGGCGCAAAGCAGGCTAGGCAACGGTATGAGTGCCTAAATGTTGTGGTGAAGTACTACAGCTTCCTGCTGAAGGTATAGCGTAGCCGAGTGTGAGGCTCATTTGCCGGGCCTGTTCCCCAGACATAGGCCTGGCACCCGTGGACCTGACACGCGCGGAGTTCTAGACACTATTAGCAGTCTCTTGATTATACTAGGCTCCGGTATGGTGGCGAGGATCAGTTTATGGACTGAGACCTGGCGTTACCCCAACTTCACCATTATGCTTTTTTGTTTTACAAAAAAAAAACCCCCCACAGAACTGGGGGGAAATAGAGTCGCTATTCTCTATATTATTTAAAGCGCAATCGAGCAAATAGTTCAAACGCTCTGATAGTTTACTTTGGGAGCAAGATGCACACACAAGATTATGCCAGGTGCCATCCAGAAACTGATTTTTACCATCACTGTATTCCGCACACACGCTTCGTGCGAGGTAGTTTCTTGTTAGGCAGCAACAGGCAGAAGTGGAGAAGGCGTCGTGTGCGGCGTAGTAAAAAGATGTGGGGCTTGGGGGCCGTGTCGAACGTCAACTCGCTGCCAAACCCCGATCTACCCAATTCGTCTAACTGTTATTGTAGAAAGCAACCATAGGATCCGGCTTGCTCCAGCATAGGACCGATAACAGCTCGGTCCGTAACACTCACGAGCGACGCGCCGTAGAAGATCGGGCGGCCGGTGCTGCGCAAACTGGGTGACTGCGCCGCTGAACAGCCCCGTCGACTGCCGCTTGGCGCAATTGGAGGCTTGGAGCGTCTGTACGAGTGGGCCGTGCATCCCAGCCTCGCTTACGAACATCCGCTGGCATTCGTAGCGTCTGAGCCAACGCCCGGCCGAATGTCGCGGCAACCATGGACTGCTCTTCCCCTGCGCCGTCAGTGAAACCAGGAGACCAAGGCCCTCCACCCCCTCCACCGGGAGTGCAAACAAAAGAAAAACATCATATTCCCCTTCCACCATCATTGGAGCCAGGAGACGAAGACCGTCCTCGCCCTCCTCGCCGTCGTCCACCTCCTCCAAAGGGCAACCGTCCTCCCCCTCCACCGGGTCCACCGGGGGTGAAACGAGGAGACAAAAACGGTATATCACACACAGTTCTCATTCAGGAATCCCATTGACCTCTTTATCAGACCCCAATGTTCTGCTCAGTCGTCCAGGTTGTAGAGTTGAACAGCGACAAGGTGGTTTGGTTGTAAAGTATGGTCTAGTGCATTCGTGTGAGGAGGGTGCTCTGAAGGAAGCTAGAAGGTTGCTGGGCGATCAAGTCCCGCGTGTTCACGACGGCTATCCAAGGCCTTATCACGGATATCCATACATTTGGATGGACTACGTTGAGGGAGACTGCCTTGAGGACGTCTGGCCAACTATGTCTCAAGATCAGAAGGAAGACATTACCTCCCAGCTTGGACGGATTGTCCATCGGATGAGGTGCCATGAGTCGGAAGGTGGAGAAGTAGGGTACAATGAACCACCAGAAGGTTGGGGGATTGGGTCTTGCGGCATTGTGCGCGACCTCCGTACTTTCGAAGCCTACGACGGAGGCCCGTGTGAGGATGAGGCCAGCTCCTTCCTAGAGCTGAAGTGGATTGATTGAGCAGAAAGCGGATGGCCTTGAAGCTTTCGGCCACCTGTCTCAGCCAACAGACACTAGAGTAAAATAAAAGGCTCTTCGCCGATCCACTTGAAGTTTATACAAGAAAAGAAAAGCTAAACCGAAAGAACTCCAAGCCAAACTCCGCAAAAACAATCCTAGCCACATGCAAACCCATAGTCCCCCCATCTAACCATGCCGCGCCCGCAAGATGGAACGAACAAATGCAAATCAAGACGCCATCCTCTCCTTCAACTTTTTCGTCAACGCCTCAAACTTAATCGGCTTCGTCATAAACTCATCCGCGCCCGCCGAAATCGCCTCGAAGCGCGCCGCAGCGCTGCCCAGCCCGGTAATCACGATGATCTGGACGCCTCCAGGAACAGAGCGGGTGGACTGCTGCTCTTCTCCCTGAGCGCCGCCTTGGGCACCATCGTCCGGCGGCGAAGCCAGGCCTTCCTGTCCTCCTCCTCCTTCCTCCGTCTTCGAGACGCCGCCACCTTCCTGACTCCCACCGTCATCACCTGCAGCCGCAGCAGCAGCAGCAGACCGCAACCGCCACTCCCTAACCGTATGCGTCGACTCATTGCTCTCCTGCCTCCCCAGCGCACCCAGCCTGCTGGCCCCTACCCCAACCACCCCACCACCTTCTCCCTCTCCCCCT
This sequence comes from Lasiodiplodia theobromae, assembly GCF_012971845.1. NCBI lineage: Eukaryota > Fungi > Ascomycota > Dothideomycetes > Botryosphaeriales > Botryosphaeriaceae > Lasiodiplodia > Lasiodiplodia theobromae. The sequence goes on from NW_023336531.1 coordinate 225,558, forward strand.
CCTTCCCTCCCCACCGCCTCCCCAGCACCACCAGCACCACCAGCCAACTTCCTCTCCCACGCCTTGATCTCCCTCGTCGCCGTCACGCCATCCATAACCGGCATACTCAAATCCATCAACACCGCCGCCCACCGCTTCGGCGCCTCCTTAAACAACTGCAACGCCTCCATCCCATTCGCCGCCGACGCGTGCGCGATGCCAGATTTATTCAGGAAAGCCGACAGCAGGCGTAGGTTGAGCGGGTTGTCGTCGACGATCATGACTTCTTTGCCTGCGGCGTTGGAGGACGGAGTGGTAGAGACGGAAGCGGTGGAGGACTGCTGGCGGCGGTGGCGAGGGCGCAAGGAGGGCGAAGAAGGGGGGTTGATGGGGGGCGGGGAGATGAGGAACCAGGAGGAGCGGGTGGGTGAGGGCGTGGAAGCGGGTGGAGGGAGGGGGGAAAGGGGCGCGGCGATGTCCGGGCGGAAGGGGGCGTTGGATTGGGGGTCGAGGCGGGAGAGGTAGCGGTGGAGGATGCTGGCGAGTTTGATGGGGCCGCAGCTGGAAGGGGTTTTTGGTTAGCTTGGATGGTGGTGTTGTGGGGTGGGGGACGGGGTTCGTTGAGACGGGAGACTCACGGCTGCGTGATGACTTCGATGCCGTGGCTTTGGACTCGGGCGTTGGCGCGCAGGGTGGCGGCTTCGATGGCGTCGAGCGCGACGACGACGGCTACGCCGGTTCGCGAGCGCCCTTTGAACATGGTGCTGAAGCTGGGCCCGGGGTAGATGATGAGCTGGCTGCTGTCGGAGCTCACGTCGTCGGGCGATGAGGCGTTCGTGCCGAACCAGTCTTGCAGGGTGCTGAGGAGGGAGTCGTGGAAGTACTGCTCGCTCGTGTGGGCGAGCTGCTGCGTCTCGTCGCCCTCGATCTGCGCAAACGTTTCCCTGACTACCGAAACCTGGCTGACGTTTGTCTGGCCTGCCACGGCCGCTACGACGGCGTTGTTGATCGGCGTGGCGGACTTGGGGAGATTGACGCAGACCTTCACCTTGGTGCCGACGCCAACATGGCTGTCAACAGAAATTTCGCCGCCGAGGCTTTGGACAAGCCGTTTCACGATGCTCATGCCCAAGCCTGTGCCGGGCGAAAAGGAGTTTTCTTGGCAGAAAGGTTTGAACAGGCCATCCGCTATGAATCTCGCCGACATGCCCACGCCGGAATCTGTGACGGTCATGACGACCTTGGAATGCGTCTCACTGACCTCCTCCACCGCGAGGCCGACGCGGACGAACCCTGCGTTGGTGTACTTCAGAGCATTTCCGACCAAATTCATGACAATGCGGCGCCAAATTCCCGGCCGTATCCTGAACGTCCAGTCCGGGGTGGCCTGGAGGTTAAGAATCACGCGTACGGGCTTGCGGACAGCGGCCTCAGATGAAAGGTTTTCATAGTCTGGGTCCTCTGAGTCAAAGGGTGCCGTCATGATGTTGTAGGACTGTCCTGCGAAAATAGCTTCGGCTGTCTCTTCAGTAAGTTGGCATATGTTCGTGGCTGGGCTGGTGCCCGAAGTAGATGACCTTCGTAGCCTCATGTTTCCAGAAGGGACGCTGTTGGAGAGCGGGCCGGTGATTTCGTTGATCTTTGAATAGGCTAGAATGTTCTGCACCGTGTCGAGCAAAGTTCGGCCACACATGGCGACTGAGTTGAGCGTGTCCGCCTGCGCTGCGTCGAGTGACATGTTCTGTAGGAACTCGACGCCGCCCAGGATTCCATGCAGGGGAGACCGTAGTTCGTGAGAGATAGATTTGATAAACGTTGTCTTTACCTCGTTGATTGCAACAGACTCTATGCGGCTTAGCTCGGACATGATGCTCTGGCCGAAGGCGCGAAGGAAGAGGAGATCAGAGCCATAGCTGAGCAGTCGACCAGGAGTTGACACCCAACAAAGACATCCGGCAAACCATCTCTCCCGTTCGAAGTCCCACAGAGGGATGATGGCGGCGCTACGTGCATTGTGGGCAACGTCTACAATAGCCTCAACTGCCGTGCTACGCATCGACTTTCCTTTCTTCGTTCTTCTTCTTGGCGCCGAGTCGGCATTCAGCCGGGAGACGTTAAAAATCTTGCCGTGCGGGTTCCTGGTCAGCAGTCTTCTCAGCGACTGTTCGGTCAACCCGAGGTAGGCTTTCCGTGGCTGATTGTAATCACGGCTGGAACGACTAGGATCAGCGAACCCAAGGATTTTGCATGTAGGAGTTCGAGAATTTGAGGATGATGTGGAATGATTCGACTCGGAAGAATGTCCAGTCGAGCTCTCGACGAAATCCGAGGGTTCGGTATCGCTGTCGTCGGTTCCGGATGGCGGGGGGCTCTCGCCCGGAGGAACGTTGTTCGCCATCGAAGCATCGAAGAAGACGACGCCGTCGAGGTTGCACGATTCTCGTATAATATTGGCGGCACGAGAGAACATTTGTTTGGCGCCTGGAGGAAGGATGTCTTCTTGCAGAGCATTGATATCATCCTTCTCGGCAGGGCTCTCGCGCCCGTCTGAGGAGCTTGACTTCGGTGGCATGGGCTGGTCAGAGTTTCGAGAGGGCAGCGGGGATGACAAGGGCGTGTTTGTTGGGAGACGCAGCACGTCGAGCTCAACGCTGCCCTGGAGGTCGGCGGCGCCAGTGACAAACGACGTCAGGCCGCGAACCATCTGCTCAGCCTTGCGGTTGGACTCGTGGGCGCGAGATGCGCTCAGATACGAGACGATGGTGGCAGCCATCTCCTGCATAAAGAGCAGCTGGGCGCGGTCGAGGCCGTTGCGCGGAGCATAGTCGAGGATGGAGTAGATACCGATGACAGTGCCCGTCACGCTCTTCAGGGGAACGGAGGCGTAGAAGCGGAAGTCGGGCGGTTCCCGGGCAGACGGGCGGCTGGCATAGGCATCGTCAAGCTCCAGGTCGTTGATGATGACGGCGGGCTCCTGCGGCGCCTCGAACATGCGATCGCAGAAGCCGTAGGCACGCGGGAACTTGGCCACACCGAGCCGCAGTTCGTTTTCGGCATTGCCGGAGAGATGGCTGCGCAGCGAGAGCGTCTTGGTCGACTCGGCCAGCACCATCTGCGACTGGCTGTCGACCAGCGAGATGAAGGAGCGCGAGGCATCGAGGCGAAGGGCACCGAGTTGGGCAAATGCGGTGAGCACCGGGTCGATAGAAGCGCGCGGGGTGTGGTTGTGGGGAGGGAAGACGTCGGGCGTGTCTTCGAGACGGGAGGTGAGGTCCGGGACGTTGCCCAAAGGCGGAAAGTAGCTTGGCGGAGGTCAGAGGCTAGGCGACGGAGTCAAAAGAGGGACAGGCGCACGAGTAGACTTCGCGTTCTCGCGCCCGTTCTTGGGCGAGATGGCTCTTGGATGCCGACGTCATGGCAGGTGCGATGACAGCAGGACATGGACAGCAGGCGGTGGGGGTGGTAGATTTGAATCGTGGCTGTAAAGGGCTGTGGCGACGCCGGCCCGCGTCCACTACACGTCCGCTACGCGCTAATCGCGCGCTACTAAACACCCTGCAGCCGATGCAAGCGCTACCATTAGGAATAATCTGATAGGCCAGATTTACATCGGGATCAGAATAAGATCGGACACTAGCCTAGTTAGCCGTCTCGATCCCGGTACTGGCTCCGCTACCGAGGCGCCGCCGGAAACCCGCCCTTTCCTGCATGCTGTTTGCAGTTCCCCATGTGCCTTCCCCACTCTTGCATCCACTCGCGTCGCACCAGTCCTTTTGTTCTCCAACTGTCGCCACACAACACCTATTTCAACGCGATATTTTTAAACCTACGCTTGGCTTCAGCCCACTTCGTCATCATTACCCATCCAATGCCAACACGGTACGAGTACCCCTCCTCATCAGTCCAGATGAGCATGACGATGACGATGGGATACGGATACGATAGCTTGCCGTTGCAGTCCAAGAAACCCAACTTCTGCCTCCTTTTCTCTTCGCGGCTAAAATCCAACACTATTGAGTCATTTCGATCACGCTCGTCTGCAAGTATGCCATCAGCCAGAGCGTTCGTCGCCACTGAGAGGGCCATGAATTCAGCGTTTGCGCCACCCTCCAGACTGTGAGGCCCAATCCGGCTCTCCAAGGTAGGGCCGTGTATATGGTCAATCGAGCCAATTCGGTTGCCATGGTGGTCGAGGATCATGAAAAATCTTGTCCCTCTCGATGAAGAAGAAGCCCCTGCTACATGACGTTAGCCAACGCTTTCAGCATGCCTACATTTCCACTTACAGCGCTCAGAGTAATCTGAATCGCCTAGCATGACCTTGAGAACCGCAGTTTGCGCACGGCCGCATAGTACGTCGGCTCTCCGCACATCGAGAGAAGCGTACTGGTCCAGTTCCACTTTCTCAAGAGCCTCGCGGACAAAAACTCGAGGTGAAGGCCACCTCTCAGCTGCGACTTCATTGAGTTCATCGAACGAGACTGATCGGTGATCGAGCTCTCGAGGGCATGGCTTCTCCACGAGGCCATGTGTCCACGCAATGGCCATACACGTAGCATTTTTGAGACTGCCAACCCCCCGCTGGTGAGGCCATTGATGAGCATGTTTGAGATTGCCAGCCCCCCGCTGATGATGCCATTGACCCCAGTGAGTGCTTCTTTCAACGAAGGCTTCCTCCGATTCGCTGTACTGTGACCACCTGACTATTGTCCCAATCCAATCTTTCAATCCGTCGATGAAAGTATGGCCGCGCATCGAGCCCCACGACCAACTCGGTACACCCGGGCGGAGGCTAGATAGCGTGTTGTGGTCCATGTTGCGCCAAAGAAGTGCCCGATCGAATTCTGATACAGGGATTCCGAAGGTAGTGCCACCGTGATCGTCAAACAGAGGGTTCAGGATTCCCGAAAACGCGTTGAAAATGTCACGATCGTCACTCAACGACCGTGTGGTGTACCGGGGCAGGTGCCAAGTGTAGGAATCCCAAGGCCGCCGCGGGTCCGAGTCATCGCGGTCTGGGAGATGCAAGGCGCCCAACCAATGAGACACGCTTGTCCTCGCAAGCTTACTGCCCTCCTTGATGTACTCAACCTGCGCCGCGTAAGGGTCTTCGCGGATGACGGATTCTCCGCATTCGAACCACACCTCTTGATCCATGATGTACAAGTTCCTGCTGGGGAGAATGCCTTCCTGGTAGGTCCAGCCTCGTGTCGCCCACGTCGTTGATTCGAGTATGTCCCACGGGTCTTTGAAACACGATTGCGTAAGGCGAAGACCCAGGAATTCGCCCTGGATTCTTTCCGGGCGGTCCACTGATACTCCCGGGACGGCCTGGTCCATGCTATCGCCAGATGCGAGGACGAGTACAGCTTCAGCCGCCGTGTAGATCCCCGCCATCCGGCTGATCTGGTCCTGTTTCTCGTCAGGGTCGTCTTGCATGATGCAAAGGCAATCAGCCCAGAGGTAACGCTCGGAAAGCCTTTCGCAGACCGTCATTGCGTCCAGGACGGTCTGTGGCACAACCGACGGCCGGAGAGATCCAGGCTCTTCAAGCACCTTGATGTTCGAGCGAGTTGCCATTGGCTTTGTCGGGACGCCCCACACGTAGCTTAGCGCTACATATCGACAAGGCAGCGTCGGCCGCACGAGCTTGCGTTCTTGGACGTCGATTACACGAAATTGAGCTGGAAGGTCTCTCGTCTCTTTGGGGCGACATTTTTCATGGTCTTGACAGCAAGTACGAATCCACCCTGCCACACGATCCCAATCGATTCTTTGGGGGACGGGTTTGAGATAACCGTCTCGCAGCGGCGCACTGAGGCTTTCCGACGTTCCCGGCAATGATTGGATATTGACGTCCATCTCAACCCCCGTGCGGAAATCCTTCCCCAAAAAGGTCGTGGTTGTCAAGAAACGCAAAGAGAACTCCTGACTAACAATGATGAACGGCTGGTCTGGAAAGTCCGGAAGCGAGCGTGCGGCCAGCGGGGCCCAGAACCGGCAAGACGTACAGTTGCTCCTTTGCACGGCCCGCTCTACAACTTCCTTCGTGAGGCCGAGTGATAGGAACTTCCAATAAGGCAGCTGTGGAGATGGCTTGTCGTCCAGCGAGTCCAAGCTATCCGCCTGCGAGTTCGACTTATCCTCCTCACCAGGACAAACAATCAAGTGCCGCACTCTCAAATGGCGGCAGAATGCGCACACATGCTGGTCTTCTTGCGCATCTACAGCTGCATCATCGCACGGACAGGGTCGGTGGAAAAGGTCTTGGCAGTCTCTCCATGTAAGCTGATGTGGTCCTATGATTCCCGCTCGCACGTCGGTACAATGCGGGCAGTTTCGGGCCTCGAAAGTAGAGCTGTCGTTGTCATCCTCGTAGCTGGTGCTGCTGTCGTACTCATCGCTGTCGTCTGCAGGCGAGGCCGGCCCGCTCTCTCCCCACTCCATGGTGATATTTCAAATCACTACGCCCTGGAAACCGCGAATAATCGTGTTGAAGACAATAATAGAGACGGTGGTGATGAACCAGCTACGAAAAGCGATTTTAGGCGGGGTAAGAAGCTCAGGCAACCAAGCACATGACGTAAGAGGCGCAGAAAACAAACATTGTTGCCTGTTGTACACGAAGACCAAATCACCCAAAAATGCTACTTCCAAGCTCGCATCCAATATCCGTGCAGCTGACAGAACTCAAATCCTCCTCTCACGAACTCCCTTCAGCCGCGCCATCCCCTTCCCTCTTCACCGCATCCACACCAAACCACCTCCTCCCCCCGCCCCCACCCTCCTCCTCTTCCCCCTCTCCCTCCCCTCCCCACCATCCCATCTTCAACACCACGCCCTGCAACAACCCCCTCTGCTTAATCTCCTCGTCGCTCCACTTCTCCGCGCCTTCTGAGATGTTCTTCCACACCTCGCCGTCCGCGAACAAGCTCATCTTCGACGCGATGCTGCCTGGGTCCTTCGGGAGGATCTTGGTGTGTGGCTCGAAGATGCATGATACCACTACGCAGAGTGCCATGGTGAGCAGGAGACCTTGCAATATGCGGGTGGATACTTCATTTTGGACCAGCCGCATTCGAGTGCCATTGGTGATGGTGCCATAGTACTCGTCGGTCCTGAAATGCATGGCGTCTGGGTTGGTGTTTGTGTTAGTTGGTGGGGTGAGGTTGGCGGGACGGCGGATCAAGTTGAGGTACTGCACTGCCCAGATGCGGCAAAGGTGATCCACGCGGTCGATCAATCTATCGACGTTGGCAATGCCGAAAATGTCGGGAGAAGTAGGGCCGTAGGTGTCGTTCGTGAGATACGCAAAGAGCTCCTGTGAATAACCCTCCATTATGTTGCTTGCGAGGGGAGCATTGGAGAACACGGTAGCAGATGCCTCGTTGGGCATGATAGGTGCAGAGGACATCAGTTGGAATGTCGGGAGGGAGAACGAGGCGTCTACCAGAAGTGCTTCGATATACGGAACACAGTGTATAATTGCCATCTCTTCCAATGTGCCGTTCGTAAATCTGGTCGAGGAGTACCAATAATGCTCGCGATTATCATTGCAGACAGTATCTGGGTATGATAAATCTTGGATGTCTGGCCCAACACCATATATAAACCATAGTAACCGACTCTCTGGCTTATTCTTGCGTGAAGTGTGACATCCTGAAGAGGGTTCAACTGTAATGTATACCTGATATGGATAGTCGAGTCTATACACAGGAAGAGTACGCCTCGTATAGTCGGTCTCATACACGGAAATATTATGCCTTGTATAGTAATTCGAAACACTACAATTGAGTCTCCCGCGTAGTGCTAGGGCATGCGCATTCGGTATAAGTGCGGAATCATCGGTGAAGCCATGTAGGTTCCCCTTCTGGATCGTTGCGAAGGCATACTGATCGTGCGTCCATATTGGATATGGCATCTCGGATTTTTGAACAAGCTTAAAAGCATAAAAGTCATCAGGATATCCTACAAGTTGACCTACTGTGGAAACTTCTGCGCCAATATCGCCAACTTCGAACCAGTCTTGTATATGGATCGTAGCATTACGGGTCCATAGAATAGGCATAGGAATGTATAGTCCGCTGCCAGCGACGGTCAACAACGGCGCTAGTAGCCCGGTCAATATGATGGCGGAAAGTGTAAATTGATGGTTGAGTGCAGTCTGAGTAACTGCAAAGAAAGAAATGTGGGCTGCAGGGTCGTAAATAGTGTCCCCTAAAGTAGCACCACCTTTTCTCAGTAGCTGGAACGGATGCAATAGTCTTGCATTAGAATCGGCCAAGTTGAATGCTAATCCGAGAGATGCTAGGGCCAGAGTTGGGATGTAAGTCCACGTGTACTTCTGATATCCATCAGGGTTGACATTCGCAAGGCCGTTGCTTTTTCGAGAAAGGAGAATTAGGACTTGGAGAGCAATAGCGACACCCACTGCTGCGGAAGTTATGAAACCCCGAAACCACCACGTAAGTCCTGTTGGATACCACAATTCTGAGGAATTACTGGCTGGTTGGGTCTTGGCGCATTTGGCAGTAGAACCTTGAGGTTCGACTGAGATGACGGATGGTTGTTGACACTGTGCTTCCATGCTTGGATTTGGCAATACATTACAACCGTGTAGGTGCTTTCTGAGCATCATTTCTGACAATCCCCCACAGCCCTCCAGATAATCCCTGAGAGACGGGTTTCTCGCTATCTCCAAGGCATGGGCAGCTATGGATCCAGAATCTCGGTGCAGAGTAGGTGACGGAACGCAAAAAGTAAGTGATATGCTAGATAGCATTAAAAGTCCGAGTAATAGCTCTATTAACCTTAGAGAAAGGATTTGGATGCAAAGTCGGCCTTTGGTAAACATTGCTGTCCCTGGGACTGTTCGACGCTCACTGACTAGACTCTTACAGCCTTTCTCCACAGCAAAAGCGGAGAACTGGTTCCAAACTCTTTTCGAAAGTTTTTCCACGAGACTGGCATCCCTGAGATTCACAGGGCTACTTTGGGGCTCTGACTGGTTTAGAAGAGCTTGCCAATAAATGGATCCGCCTGGCGTGCCCCCCGCAAATAGGTCAGCCAAGCTGTATAGTATGTAAGATGTAATGGCGTCTGGGGCCGCTCCGAGTTCCAAGTCTTCTTTCACGTCTGGGGAGACGTGGATCTGATAGCTCTCTCTGGAGGCATCCGAAACATTCATGACAGTACGCCGAGTCAAGGAGTACACCGGCTCGCACCAGAGGCCGTGAATATCTGCAATATGCTTTTCCTCATCATAATACTCGGACATGAAAAACAATATTCGACCTTCTTCTACCTCATCGACTGTGTTGTTCTCTGAGCATTTATGGGCTGGTGTTGCAGTGTCCAGGAGACTCAGAACGCTATGTTCAATCATCGAGTGATTCCAACGTAACCCATTGATATTTCCGTCGACGTAGGCATCCCAATCAGGGATACACCACTGTTTCCAAGTTTCTATTTCTCGGTCTGAAAATATATCTCGAAATTTTGGGCCCGTGATCCCATAGTCAGCAGTCCAGGCTGAATCATTGACCATGGTCGAGAACGTTCGGCAATTCTTCAGTTTCGCCTCGAATACTGGAACATCGGCGATCATTTTATCGAAAAGACCTAACGTTCGTGAGCCTAACAGATAGCAATGGCAATCTTCTTTTGGACTCTACCTTCTTCAGATGATGCGAATGATTCACCTACTGATCCAGTCTTCACCTCGTAAGGGGGTGTGAGGTTGTAATGAGAAATGGCCCGAAATTGGCCTCTACCCGAGGAACTTGATGTTGATCGGTTCAATCGGTTAGTTCCATACCCATTGCGGGTGAAATCAAATGTGTCGACGATATGATACTCCTGCTGACTAGTCATGGCTCTGTACTCCAGACTGAGAAGACCGGTCGAGAAAATTGTCAAAAGTCGCAGGAGTAGTGAACCACATATCCCAAGGCTAACGAGGAAATGACGACCTCTGATCGAACGGAAGAGTGAGCTTGCCGTTGATTCTGTCAAATAATTGAGAAGTAACCAGTCTTCGCCCTGTCCATTGTTCATGAGATACCACGGGGTAAGCTGTCGTGCTCGATACTCCGTTTGTCCCCAGAAAGTGGATATAATAGCCAAGACTATAATCAATGAGCCGATAGCACTTCCAAAGATTTCCAGACTCTACTAACGAGAGAGAGGACCGTATGTCCAGAAGTAACGTTTATCTTGCGAGACTGTGGCTAGTCCCTGGTTCTTTTCGGAAAGGCAGTACAGCACTTCCAAAGCGGTAATCATGCATCCAAACACCACTGCACCTCCGATAAAAAAGGACCGACTTAAGTAGAACGGGGTCCAACTCGGCTCAATAGGTGATGCGGATGTTTGCGAGGCCTCAGGCGTCTCCTTATCCTGTGTGCTCGCCGCAGCTTGTGAGACACCACCCACAGCGATTTCATGTTGAATCGGGTGCTCAAATCCGCCTGTCGTAGGTAGTAAAGTCAGGGTCGAAGCATGTAGAGCATGCTCGCCTTCTTCAGTGTTTTCATGAAGTTCAAGTGACTTCTCATTGTCTTGAATAGTCGAACAATCTCCAGTGGCTGCCGTTGTGTCATCTACCGTGTCTGACGAAATAGTTATGTCATTTCCATGCGGGTCGGTTAATTGCTTCAAATTGGAAGCAGCACTTTCCCTATCTCTATTCGGAGGAGTAGAGTCATGGTCTGGTGTCAGTTGAGCACCATTGTAATCGACGCTGGCCGCCTCGGGGTCGCCGGCGATGGTCGCTCCAAAGTGCTGGTCGCTCCAAAGTGCTGGTCGCCGAGATCGAAATCGGCCATGGATGGTGAGTTGTTCATGTTGGAACAAGAATTCGACGTGAGTAATTATTGGGAAGTAATTCTCGGAATTTTTTCTTTGGGTTCGGAGTACCTATTCAGGCGCCGCTGCAGCATGACAGCCTCTATCGGCATTTTTCAACTATATTTAGAGTTAGGAGCTAAGCCACCGAAGTGTCTAAAGAGCTAAGCCTTGTATCAAAGTAACGTTCTACATAAGGCTCAGCAAGTAGCACGGACTAGCGAAATAGGACTAGTGCCCGAAGCACTGTCGATCATAAACCAGTACTTTCTGCTCCGAGCGCTACACAAAAAGCCTTCTGTACTACTTTACCTTGATTTTGGCGTGGGTTGTCAGCAAATAAAATTACGTAGATCACTACGAAATGAGAGATTGCGGCGTTTGGCAGAAAACGAACTTTGCATGCTGACCGCATGGTGGCTATAAATATTTTCCAGTGTGACGCATACGAATAAGCATTCAAGATCCACTTGGCAGGAAGCATGCTGAATCTTTCTTTAAAGGTTACGGAAATTCCTTAAACTTCCCAAACGTCCTACTGCGCATGAACTCAAGTTAGTGAGCACTGCAAGCTGTCATAAGCAAACGTCGCATTGCTAAAGCGATAAGTTTACATCGGAGTGTTCACACGTGGGTGGACGATGCGAGGTTTCCATATATGACTGGTCCGGTGTTCGGCATACGCAATGCTTACTTCCACAAATAGCCGTGGCGGCGTACGACCGAGCATCGCCAATGCAGCAGTTGCTGAATCTGGGCTAGCGCTAATTGGAATTTTTTGTGCATTCTGCAAGACGAGTAATCGGGAAAGTAGTCTCGATTTAGAACATAATCTACGTCTGCCCCCGTTACGTTTCACGAAGCATGCAATTTGTGTTTGAGGCGGAGCCAAGTCTTGGTATGACGCTAATTACATGGCGTTTCTGGTCCTTCACACGCACCCTCTTTTGCCTTTCACCTCCCCCGAGCATCGAAAGCTGGCTCTGGAACTACACGAAGCCGACCACTAGCTAAGCCGTACCTTGGTGACCTACTCAACCCCACACGAGGGAATCAGAAGAAACTTCAGCAAAACATTCAACTCTACAGGAACAATCGGTCTAATGACGGAAACACAGCAACCCATGCTCGATCCCGGCCACACTTCCACACATGAGAGAGCATCCTCTGCACTACGGCGCATATTCAAGAAGCATGATTTCTGGACTATTTCCAACACCCTGGCGTTTATCTATGTCCTCGCATCCATTGCCTTCCCCATTGCTCTGTTCATCCCCATCTCAGGACAGATCAAAGGAATCTACGATACCTGTAGTCCCGATGGTGATTTCGATCGGAATGCTCCTGATCTCAATCCACTCTATGATTACTACACGTACGAGGCTGGCTTTTACTACACAAGCTTTGTCCATCTCTTCTCCATTCCTAGCCTTGTCACCATCACCATCGCCTTTGGAAGGTACAGCTTTGCACAGGCAAAATGGATCGATCTTATTTGGGACATCGGCGTCGGGCGAATCGGCCAAGTTATCCTGGTGTCCATCTCATCTCGCGTCATCACACGGTCCATGCTATACGCAATGGAAACCCACCCAATCCCGCATCATCTATTCGTTGGTATATCATTCCAGAATCAGGCGTCTGCGAATGCTCTTTGGAGCTTTCTCACTGTCACTCCTAAGCATCATCTCTGGAAAGTTTGGAAAGGACGCCTCCTTGTCATCGCGCTCATCATCATCTATCTCATCGCATTTCCGACCATTACAAGCGCAATGACCGGTTACATCACCACGTTCACTACCAAAATCAAGATTGACGACATATCTGTTGATATTTCCAGCCCAAACCTCGGTACAATATTGTTCACGATCGGGAATTGCAGTGTGTTTGGCAGGAACGGTACCTGTCACCTCGTAGAGTATGAATTGACTAAAATTGCCGAAACTGGAGAAGTATACGGTTCAGATACTGTTCGCGCACTTGAATTAGGTAAGTAGAAACTCCCAATATGGTTTCCTGATACTTACCCGGCCCCAATTATAGCATACAGTTGCCAGAATAATTTCGACTTCTCCACCAGTTGCGGAATTTCCCGAATCAATTACACAAATTACACTATCGATCCACTTGACTCGTTGAATTTATCACGCTACAGCGAGCTCACGTGGTACTACAATGGGACAATCTACGACATGGACGATGTTTCACAGAATGGTCAATGTGTACCAGGAAATGAATATAGTTGGGGATTCTCCTATCAGTTGCTCTTTCTGTTTTCCCTCTTGAACCTTTTCTGGGCCATTTCCGTATGGTCTTTGTGGCTCATGGCGAAGGGCGAGTACGGTGTCGAGACTAGTTACGGTTTGTATCGGGCGGCCGTCGACCTCACTACTATCGTCATAGATACGCTTGACAGGCCAGATGATCTTGTTGATGAAATGTCGAATTCAGAAATTGAGGAAGGACTCAAACAGAATTACGCCGGTCTTGTCAGACCTGATGGCAATAGTATTCAGTTCAGCCCCAAAGACTCCAGAGAAAAGTACAGGGAGAAACGCTCGTTTAGGGGGCGAGGGATTTGGTCAGTACTGCGGAAACGCAGGCCGGAGGGAAGAGATATAGAATTTACGACTGTACAAGGGGAAAATACTTGAGAAATGGTATTCTGAGTAGGTAACAATCCTATCAGTACGCAACACCGTCCTCACCTTGCCCTTACCCATTCTATGTCAAATATGTTTTCGTGACTCTTTTTCATTGAACGTCCTACGCCTCAATCTTCCTGAACAAGAGCTCCCTCGTAGGAACAGGGAAGCACTACGCACACCACCATGGTCAGCAATCCGCATCACCAGCACAAGACAAAGAACACAGAGCAAGACTCACAAAATTCCCATACTCCCAATTCCGCCACCTCCTCCCCTCCCACTCCCTCTCCGCCTCCACGCATTCTCCCTCCTTCACCTCCGGCATCTTGACATCCCACTCCAACAGCACCGCCGCGACGACCATCTTAATCTCGTTCGCAGCGAAGAACCTCCCCGGGCACGCGTGCCGCCCCCAGCCAAAGTTCAGCGCGTCCTCGCTGACGGTGGCGAACTGGTGGGCGGAAGGGTCGGCGCCGGCGGCGGTGCGCAGGCGGTAGAAGCGCAGCGGGTCGAAGCGCGCGGCGTCGGGGAAGACGGTCGGGTCGAGCGAGACGGCCATGCTCGGGACTTCGATGACGGTGTTGGCCGGGATGATTTGGCCGGTTGAGAGGGCGAAGGGCTTGAGGACTTTGCGTTGGAAGTTTGCTGTGGAGGCGGGTGTGAGTTGCGGGGCGGATTGAGGAGGGAGGGGGGAAGGCTTACCGAATTGGAGCGGGTAGAGGCGGAAGGTCTCTTTCATGAAGGAGTCCAGCTTCAGCATCTCTTGTAGTGCCTGGAACGTCATTACGCCGTCGTGGCGCGCGAGGACGCTGGCGATTTCTTCGCGCAGCTCGGCCGTGAACTCGGGCATGGCGGCCAGGTTGAATAGACTGCTAAACGTCAGCTTCGCCATGCACACTCCCTCAAACTCCACCGCCACCCCCGCTCCAGCCATCCGCGAAGGGGAAGAAAAAAAAATCCAAGGACCAACTCACACATTCGTCGCCACCACCGTCGTCGAATGAATCGCCGCAAACACGAACCCCATATACGCCCGGACGACCTTCCACTCGGCATCCAACCCAAACCTGCCCGCCGCATCCATCGTCCACTGCAACATATCCTCCGGCCTCTCCTGCTTCTCCCCTCCCTTCTTCTCCCCCTCCTGCCCCTCCCCCCCTTCCTTCTGCTCCTTCTCCCTCTCCCGCCTTTCCCGAATGACCTTCCCCATAAACCCCTCCACCCTCCTCACAAACCCATCCAGCTCCCTCACCTCCTTCAGCCAGGGCGCGACGACCCTCCTACACCACGAAGGAACTCTACTCGCGGCCGCCATGGCGCGCATGACGCTGGCGGCGTACTGGACGGACACGTCGAGGTACTGCTGGTCGAGGCAGAGCGGGCTGCCGACGCCGATGGCGCCGGTGGCGGCGGCGACGATGTGGAGGAGGGCGGCGTTGGCGTTGACGGGGGTCCACGAACTGGTGGAAGGGAGGGCGGTGTGGACGGCGGTGGTGATGGTGGTTGAGATGCGAGGGTTGAGGCGGCCTGGGTTGGGTTAGTCGGGGTGGTGGTAGGGAGGGGAGGAGGGGAATAGAGGATTGGGGGGGACACACGGAGGCCCGGGGTGAGGAGGGTTTTCATGACGTGGCCGTGGAGGGGCTCGTGGGTGTTGAGCTTGGTGTATCTGCTTTCGAGGGTCTGTGGGGATGGCGGTTAGCTGGACTGAGGCCAAGAAGGAACGGTGGGAATGCAAGCCGTGTCGATGAAGGTGAGGGGGGAAAAGGTGCGGGCTCAACTCACCTCATCGGCCGCACACTGATTGCAGACCACATCGTCCGGCAGCTTCCTCAGCTCGTCGAGAAACTTTGGCGCAATGACAATCGTCCTGGACTCTTCCACCCCGCCATCGAAATTAGCAGGAGGCTCACAACAGCCCTGTACCGGCAGCAAGTACTTACGTCTCACAGTCGTGATCTGATACACGCCGTCCTTGAACTACAGCCGCAAAAGGCAACCCCTCAGCACACGAACCAAACAACCAACAAAACAATCAAGAGCACGCAAACCTTCTTATACCCATCCAAATAAATCTGCTTGGCCCCGGTCACGAACCTCTCCCTCCGCGTCTTCTCGTCTCCCCACTCCTCCCCGATGACCGGGAAGGCGGCGAGCGGA
This sequence comes from Lasiodiplodia theobromae, assembly GCF_012971845.1. Classification (NCBI taxonomy): domain Eukaryota; kingdom Fungi; phylum Ascomycota; class Dothideomycetes; order Botryosphaeriales; family Botryosphaeriaceae; genus Lasiodiplodia; species Lasiodiplodia theobromae. Next base: position 241,187 of record NW_023336531.1, read on the forward strand.
TCCCTCCTCAAGAAGACGGCGGCGACGGCGGCGGCGGCGATGCTGACCAAGAGCGCGGAGGTGGAGCTGAAGAGCAGGAGCCGGACGTTGCCGACGACGAGGATCGGCATTTCGACGTGTAGGTCCCGGCTGAGCAGAAGAGGGTCGTGGAAGAAGGAGGAGGTGTTGAGTGACGCCATGTTTTTTTATTTGTGGATGGATCGGGTCAGGTGAGGGTGAGGGTGGCGGCCTTGTGCGATGGCGATGTGTGTGTGTAGTCCGGGTGATGGTCGGAGGCCGGAGCGTAGGTAGCGAGTCGCCAGAAAAGGTAATTCGACCAGTGTGCGGAGACGGCCAAAAAAGACGAAGAAGAGGAAGGAACCTGAAGGCCGCAAGCCCCGCGCGCGCGAAATTGAGGACGTAATGGGAGGTCGTGTGAGGGGAAATCCGTCTTACCCGGCCACGGTCAACATGGGGTTTTAGCTGTGCCGCAGGTAGGGTTTGTGCGGAGAAGGCCGTAAATGGTTTATTGAGTCCGACTCGAGCCTTGTTTCAGTCAAGAATTGGACGGCCCGACTTCCTTTTTTCCAATTTCTGAGCAATACAAACCGAAGCCTCCTGATCAGAAAAGAGAACGAGAGCGATTCCGGAACTCCGTCGCGCGAAAGACGTGAGGAAGCAAGCAGCGCTTGTCAGCAGGGGCCAGGCAGACTGAGCAGAAAGGAAGCTGAAGTGCCGAGTGATCGCTCTTTTTAAGATTGTCGAGCGATGGGGGGCACACCGACGGTGGTCCTATTAAAGTTTCGCGGGTAAAACGGGATCCGATCGTTGTATATGTACGTGGGCTCGGGCCAGCCAACCTACAGCCTTGCGGGATGGGTGGGGAGCTGAGAAAGTCCGAGAGCAAGGTTCATGACATCCCCGTTCCCCGCAACATGTACTTACGTCGCCAAAACGACCACAAAGCCTGTTTCTCTAGCTCCAACCCTGATCTTATTTCCGAGCGGGCGGGGGCCTGCCCTCCATCGTTGTCTCAGAAACGGTCCGCCGAGCAGACGTTGCAGGCTACTTGTCACAAAGCGTGGAACGGCGTGGTGCTGGCGTACCGGTAGCCCGCCAAGTTCCCAGATGCCGCGCGCCAATGGGAATGCTGGACCACGACGTATGCCAATAAGGAGACGCTGATAGCTTTGCCTCTCATTGCCTTCTTTGGAGTGGCCCGTGGTTCAGCCGAGTGATCGGCATATTGTGAAGATCGAATGCTAGTCAAGGTCACGCAATCACGGCTCGGAGATGGGCAAGAGCTGCGGCGGTCTCCAGATGATTATTTCAGCATGCCCAGACAGGTACTCAGCAAATGTGGAGAAAAATCTAGAACAAATTGTGGCCAGACCGAATCCGAAGTCGTGTCGTGAGTCGGGAGCAATATCGGGTAATGAACGTTGCCGGCCCGGCTTGGCCAATGCGGGCATGCAGACAACCATAATGTCGTACAGGTAGATGCGTCGAAGCCATGTGGAGAAAGCAGATTGTTGCACGAATCTGCACTGAAAGCATGTGCTGCCCGAGTCCACCAATGGTAGAGCAGAGCTACATTGCTGTTAGCGAAGCCAAACCCGGGAAAATAGAAAAGCAACGCCACGCTTCATGTATACCAACGCTAGTGCCAGATCCTGTTCGTTGTCATGCGGACCCGAGTGAAAAGTGACCTTCTCCATCAGTGTCGATATTCCACTGCTGCATCCACCCTTGCCGCTGGTCCTGTCAAACCTGCACAGACAACAGACCCGAGCAAGGTCTAGACCAGCGCCCACATTATTACAGCCTCCTGTCCATATCGCCGCTCACTCGTATCCTCTGCCACATGCGTCAGCGGCAGCGGGCCGAGCCTTATCTTCCCATCCATCCATCCAAGCCAACCACCACAAACCTCCTCCCCTTCAGCAACCACTCAAATCTCCACCACACCCTCCTCTCCCTCTCCCCCATCCTCCTCCCCTTCCACAACCACCCCATCCCCTCTCACATAGAACCCCCACCTGCCCCTACCTTCCATTGCCCCCAACCCCTCCCACAAACCCCTCGGCCACGCCTCCGCCCCCCACCCATCAACCCAAACCCCAAACCTGCCCTCCTCCACCACGCTTTGCCGCTGCCCTCTCTCCGCCCTCGCCTCCGCCACGCTCATCGCCGGCGCAAAGCCCCTCACACGCACCCTCTCGACGCCGAGGTGCAGCAACCCGCCGGCGGCGGCGGCGTGCCACGACGCAGGGAGCAGGGGGCGAAGAGCAGGGTGATGTCGGTGGCGCTCGGAGGACGACGAGGACGACGAAGCTGAGGAGGCGAACGGAGACGCCGACGCAACGCTCGTCGTAACGACAACACATCCAAACCGTGCGCTTAACCCGCGCAGTTCCCGTGCCAGCGCGGCGTAGGCCTCGCTCGTCGTCGTCGAGCTTCTGCCGCTCTTGCCACTCTCACCACCGCTCATGTCGCCACTGCTGATAAGAACCCTCGCATCATCCTCCACCGCCCTCAACGGCCAGAAAAACGCGCTAACGCTGTCCACAAAAACAGCCCGCAGCGGCCGACACGCCGACCCGTGTAGCAGCCCCTCGCCCTTCGCGAACAGGTACGCCGGCAGCGCGCGCAGGGCGGCGAGGAGCGCGGCGTGCGACTGCGGCTGCAGGACGTGCACGTGGGCGAGGGAGGCGGTGATGAGGGCGTCGATGGCAGCGGAATCGAGTTTCTTCTTCTGGGCGCTGCTGCGGCGCAAGACGTGGCTCCTCGCGACGGCAGCCAAGCGCGCAGCGCAGAAGCGATTGTCCGCGTCGACGACGACGACGGCGCCGGCGTGGCCCGAGGAGGAGGACGATAGTGGGATGCCGTCGTAGGTGCGCGGCAGGATGGCGTGCGTGATGAGGAGGTAGAGGAGCTGGGTTTTGCCGGCGCCCGGGTTGGCCGAGGTGAGTTCGATGATGGGGGGTGGCTTTGGGGCACCGGTAGTAGCAGTTCGAGGCCTCTGGGGTTGTCCGGGCGGTGGGGAGCCAGGGTCATGCTGCTGGCGTGCGACTGGTTGTTGCTGTTGTTGTTGTTGTTGTTGTTGCTCGAACAGGCGTAGCAGGCGGTCTAGCGGGCGGATGCCGAATGGCCCTTCTTCGCTCAGCTCTGGTTGCGCGGACAGGCTTACGGAGCGGAGGACCTAGCGTAGCGCGTCAGTATTTCATTGCCTTGTGTTGTGTGCTGTGAAAAAAAGAGAGACTCGTCGTCAAGGCGTGCGTGATATATCAGACGTACTTACCTCGTCCAGCCGGGCCTCCTCAACCTCACCCAACAACCTCCGGCCCAAAGCCTCCGCGCCCATCTCAGCGCTGCCGGTCGATAAAATCCCGCCGAAAAGAAGAGACCCCTTCGCCAGAAACCCGGCTTCCCGCTCTCAGTCGCCGCCCGTCGCGCAGGGTGGCATATCTCTCTCCGCGGTCTCCGAAAATCCGTGTCCTCTTTTCTCCTCTCTTTCCCCCACACACACCTCAATCACCCCCACAAACGATGGTACAACCCGTCGAAGCCTTCCCACCCGAGGAACTGGCCGCGCGCGTGCAGTTCAATGCGCAGGGCAAGCGCGTCAAGCCGCCGGTCGACCTGGAGCAGTGCAAGCTGCTGGAGATGGTGCAGTACGCGTGCGACGTCGAGAACAGGAACGACCCGCGCGCCCGTATAACGTGCCGGCCCTTAGTACGGCTATTCCGGAGGTGCGTGTGAATTCTTTTCCCCTCCGTTTCAGAGCTGAAACCAGGGTATCGAGTTTGGATGAGCTGACGTTTTGTTTGTGTTGCGGGAGAAAAGGTGCGCGAACGGGTTGACGGTCGAGACGACGGCGTGGGAGGATCTCGAGCACAGGCTGTGACGTCTTTCGTACAACCAACCCCATTAATTTATCCACGCCCGCAACAGCCTTCGAGCGAGATGGCTGTGAAAGTATGGGATTGGCAGGGATAAGCCAACTGTAAAGATCTACGAGCTTCTCAACCATCACACGTGGAGGCTATTGCCCCGTTCAGGCAAGCGTGACCTGTGACAGCAAACAAAGGAATAATTTTGCATATCCATCAAGCGTGCTGCGCAACCCCCCCTTCGCATGTAGCCTTGATTTCCATACCATCGCAACCCCATCCGTGGTATCTTCGTCCCCTCCATTTAATGCAGCCACGAACTCTCCTATCCCGAGAAGATGATGGACCATACGCCACCTGACATGCGCCATCCCGACGGGGAAAAAAAACCAAACCCCGAAAACGCCACGCTAAAAATGCTTATCCTCCGCAGTTTCGCTTGAATTTACTTTCCTTTTCCTCAAGGTTCAACGCTTCCTCGGCTTCTTGCTGATTCCGATACTCACGACCATGCCGTCGACTGTGCTCCCTTCCTCCAGTACTTCTTGTCGTAGTTCACCAGCAACCCCGTATCCACGACGAAGTCGTTAACCTTGTCGCCACCCTGCTCGTCTTCGACCCCGCCCATGATGACGTCTCCGCGCTTCATCTCGTCCTCGCGTATGACATCACGCATCGCATCCTCCCACATCTGCCTGCTCGCCGGCGGCGACTTCCTCTTGCCAGCATCGCCCGCTCCACCACCATCCTTCGCCCCCACTCGTTTCCGCGTCGATCCCGTCCGATTCGCCGCCATGAGCTTCCGCAGCGCCTGCTCGGCCAAAATGCCCTCTTGCGTCGCGCGCTCGCGAATCTTGCGCGGGTCCGTCTCGCGCGAGCTGAAGACGGGCGTGGCCTGCCACGTGTGCTTGCTGGGAAACGCGGGGAGGTGGGCGGGGATGTATGCGCGGGCGCGCTTCTCTTCCGCGCCCGACAGCTCCGCGCCGAGCACGGCCTCGAGGCGCGGCGGCGGGTCCTCCGCGGGCGGCGGGTCGGGCACGGGCGGGAGCGCGAGAGCGGGGGGCAGGGGGAGTGCGAGTTGTGGTTCGAGGTCCGACGCAGTGTAGCCCGTGTGCGCGAGGGCGCGCGCGAAGTCGGGGGCTGTGGGAGTCGTGCGGCGGGCGTTCTCCATCGAGGCGCGCACGTCGGAGAGGAAGTGGAGCATGACTGTAAGGCGGCGAGAAGAAAGGAGAGGAGAATGCGTAAGCCCGACGAGTTCTTCAGCGGAGAGGGGATTTCCATGACAGCCAGAACATCACTCCAAAGCGTCACCACCGCTACCAACTCACTTCCCCCGTCCTCCATTGTTGGGGAGACACGGAAATAACACGTACATTCGTCAACCTGAGCACGAAATGCCTCCAGCGCGGTCGGCTTTGCGCTCTCGAAGCCCACAGCCGTCAGGCTGATTGACACAGCGCGCAAGACCTGGGCCTGGAAGAAGGCCTCGTCCTGTGGCGCGGCGATGGCCGGGTCCTCGCGCCAGGCCTGCTTGTGCCGGATGCCGTGGCGCACGATGCGACGGCGCTTCGAGAAGGAGTGTTGCTGGTCATCGTCGATCGGACGCTTGGTGCCGGCGGCATAGTTCTGCGTTGAGGAAGCATCGGGGTAGCGCAGTCCGGGCATCATTGCGCTGCGTTTCGCGTCTGTCGCGCGGCAGAGTGAGAAAAAGGGCGTCGAGCGATTGAGGATTGAGTGCGTGCGTGCGGTCGGAGGTTCGTGGTATGGCGGGGATGAACGCGAATTGGATCGTTTTTCGTCGCGCTTATGTGACGCGCATGGTGGTGTGTGGTGAGGCAGAAGAGCTGCAGGTTGGCGGCGGCGGGCGCGCAGCTTGGGCCACCCATTCATTCTTCGCGGTCAATGGATCCTTGCCAACCCATTCGGCAGCCGGCGATACTTGTGGCCGGTGGGAAGGGAACCTGCGACCTTGACGAACCCCAGCTTCGTCGCGCGTCACACCACCCGCAAACCACCGAAACCCAACGCCCGCTCTCCGCAACTCTCCACTCCCCGCCGCCAAAATGGTCAAGCCCATCACTGGAGTACGTCGAACCTGCATTTCCGAGGCCTACCGGCTCGGTCCCTTCAGCCGCGCGCCCGCAATTGGAACTAACCCGCAATCTGCAAACAGATGCTCCGCAGAGGCCTTGTCCTCGACCTCTCCGTCGCCCTCGGTGCGTAGAATCACCCTCCAGATATCTATCCAGCCTTCGCCAAGCTCCGCGTCATTCCTAAACGTGCCCCCACGTTCGAATCGCAATCCCGCAAACAGAGCTCGCATGAACCAGCCCGAAAGAAAGCCAATGGAACTTTTGCTAACGCACAGCTCTCTTACGTTATCAGGCCTCGGCACCGCTGTCGGCTACACTTGGTGGTACGGCTACCACGTCCCGTCGGTCCGTCACCGCGACAACTTCTACACCAAGCTCGAGGACGAGCGCGCCAAGGCCATCGGCCAATAAGCCAATTCGCCCCTCGTCGTCGATTCCGTGTATGATCGCGCGCGCGCTCCACAATCTTCCGGTGGGAAGCTGGGAGAAGTCAAAGAAGGGGAATTGGGGGAATGGTCTGGCAACCTTTTTTGTAGAATAATGGACCAATCAAGATGATGGAGATTCCCGATTGCGTCAGCAGTCCGTAGAGAGAAAACCCAGTGTACCATCCCGATTTTTATCTGTAACGCATCTCCGGTGAGAAGAAGGCGTTATTGGCTTTGCCCGGAGGCTTCCATCTCAGACCATTGATGGTTGCGTTGTACCACCCTAGGATCACGCGTCTTTCCTTTCGGCCGGAGGTAGCGGATCCCGAGACCTCATCCAATGCACGCAACCACATACTGGGATAGAAGGGAAGCTACCTCGAGTATGATATTAACGAGAAAAAATGTATTTCATTTCATTCAATTGTAGGTTCAATGCCTCATCGTACAGCCTTCTTTTGAACCTCGGTTTGCATCGTAGGAATCGAGGCTCACGCAACAACCCCATCAACACCTCACCTCAACCCCATCTCTGCTCACAGTCAGATACTTGACGCCCTTATACGGCGTGACCCCCGCGCCCAGCCCCCTCGACTTCCTCTGGTCCAAGTTCAAGCTCTCCACCTTGACGCCGCTGGCCAACCACCCCTTGACCTGGAAGCTCAGCGCCGCGCTACTCGGCATGAGCAGCCTATTCGCCTGCCTTCTCTTCTCCGCGCGGGCATCCGTATCCGCAGAGGTAGCCCCATTCGCCTTCTCCACCAGCGACGCAGACTGATACCCTCCCCCACCCCCTCCTCCTCCCGCACCACTCCCCGCCGCCTCCCCATCATCATAATCATACTTCCCCGTCCCCAACAACGCTCCGTCTCCCCCACCCTCCCCATCCTCATCATCCCCCTCCACCGCCCCCACAACCGCCCCGCGCAGCGTCGCAACAGCCCCCATCCCCAGCTGCAGCAGGGCGGCGACGTCTTTCGAGCTGACGCGCCACTCGAGCGCCGCGTCGCCGGGCGCGTACTGCGCCTCGCCGCGCGAAGGGCGCAGGTCCGCCAGGTTGCGCACGCCGGCGGGCAGCGGCACGCGGACGAGCACGTCGGACAGCAGCGGCGCGGCGGACGTGCCGCTGTGGGCGCCGCCGCCGATGCCGCCGCCGAGACTGAAGCCCGATCCGGTGCGGCCACCGATTCCAGGGCCGGGGCGGCCGGGGCCGATGCCGCCGGAGGAGATGGAGGTAGAGGATGACGATGAGGCGGTGGAGCGGAAGCGCGGGGAGAGGGAGAGGCGGACCTCGAAGTCTGCGGCGGCGGGGCCCAGGCCTGTTTTGACCTCGACGTTGGCGGGGATGTTGAGGCTGGGACGATTGGCGCTGCCTTTCAGGTTGTGCGCCGAGAGAAGGTAGTCCGGCCCCAGCAGGTCGACCTCGTAGCCGGCCAGCACGAAGCGGCCGTCGGGCGGCACGAAGCTGAGCTCGCCGGGGCGCTCGCGCCAGCGTGCCAGCCGCACGCACGGGTGGAAGACGGGCAGCTGCACCACGTTGCCGACGCCGCCGGGCGCTTCCAAACGCAAAATCAGGTCCGGTATCCCGCTGACCTTGGACGTGAAGGCGATGCTGCCGTTGGCGAAGGCGGAGATGGGCCGGCCGGAGGGTGCGAGCGTGACGGAGAGGGTTTCGACGACGTCGACGTAGAGCTCGTTCGAGGTGTGGCGTACGTTGGCGCGGCGCCAGGGGACGGGGGATGCGGTCGGGCTGCTGCCTGGGGGTGTGAGAGTGGGTTTGAGGGAGGGGCGGGCGCCGAGGGCGGGGGAGGAGCTGCGAGATGGTTGTGTTAGCGATGGCGTGTAGCTAGGGTGGGAGGACGCGTACGAAGGCAGGCCCATGTTTCCAAGCAGGTTTTTCATGACGCTTGGGGCTTCGACGACGTCGCGCAGGGCGTTGCCCTCGGTGTTGGCGACGATGCCGGCATCGCACATCTCGCCCAGCAGCTGGGCGACGACATCGTAGTGCGCCTCGATCTTAGTCGCCAGCAGCGGCGACCCCAGGAAGTCTTCTATCGCATCGGCAACGCGGTGGAGGAATTCTATCACGAGCAGAGGCTCCGTGTCAACGCTGGACGGCGCGAGGAAGAGCAGGCGGTCTTGGATGATCGAGTGTACGAGCGTCGGTGGATTCGTGGCGGGCAGGTAAACGAGCGAGGGCCGCGGCGCTGGATGGGCGAGGTAGAGTGGTAGTAGGAGCTGGGCTGACGGCGGGCGCGCACAGTAGACGTGCTCGAGGATCAGGTTGCTGGGGATTCGCAGTAGAGGTGAGCGCGACGGTCGACGAGGCGGCGGGGCCGTGGTGGTTGTGGATCGACGTACTTGTGCTCATCGAAGATGTACAAAGCCTCGACTTGGCTCATGGCGGGCAGCGGCGTGAACGAGCGCAACCCATCCGTCGGACGAGAAGAGGTAGGAGGGTTGCTGAACGCAAGGTGTGCTTTGAGAGATGTCGCGCCGGCGTTGGGAGCTTCGCCGATGATGTCGCCGCGCTGGACCCTCCATGTGCATGACTCGCATGCATCACACTTCGTGCCTGTTTCACCAACTCTCAGCAACGAATCGCATCCATCTTACTTCCAACTTTATTTATCGCGGCTTGCCCAGTCCGCGTGCAAGGTACTTTGCTGACCTGTCTAACAGTAGTTCGCCGGATCTCTGTCAGAATTGAACGCATCCACCCCGCACCAGTCACACCGCAGAGTCTGGTTAGAATCAGGACAATGATGCAGCGAACATGACCTTGGCGACTCGGCGAGAATCCCTTGACCAGGTTTAGCATTGGCGGCTCCATAGAAGCCATGATTCCTCTTCAGCTGACGCCTCGCCTCCACGCAATTATGCACCATGCATCAGTCAGCCATGCTGATCAGCTGCTTATGCCAGCTTCATCTGCGAATTCGGCAAAAGCGTCATCAACAGCCAACTTCAAATATCATTTCCGGATTAAGTAGGTGCTACTTGGGAACATGCTAAACCGGTTGAATGGCCATCCATGTACAGCCTGGGAGCGCAGTTTCGCTCTCCGGCACCAAAATCCATCAAACCCGTAATCACCGAAGCAGGAATGTAAGAAGGCCTCCTATGAATAGATTTCAATATCTCTGCCAAAATTTAGAACACAACCTCTTGCCGTTTACTGCGTCGTATTTGAAATGTGTCTGGAAGCTCAAGACCTGTTCACGCCAATCGTTTTCCTACAGTAAAGAATCATTGCTCAGATGGAATAGCAAGCCACTGCAACGTTGCGGATGAAATCGCACTTCCACCCCAAGAGTAAATATTCCTTTTGAATCCGTCCGCTGAAATATCCGAAATCCTGGTTCCGAATCGGGGATTGGTGTTGGTACTGCCAAGATCGAACGAGCTAAAACCGACAAGCACCTTCGGTGGCCGAGAAAATTTGCCCTTTGGAAATTTGCAATTCTCATCCCAGGACGCGTTCTTGGTGTTCTCAGCCACGGCCACACAGTACCCAATGGCGCAGTGCGAGCCATTCTCGATTGCGATCCAGGATATAGAGGCCTGTATCAGAGCTGAATTGGCAGACCCGACGTTCATCGTAAACCCATTCTCATCAACATGCGTAGCTGAAACTTCGACGCGTTTACCATCTTGAATACTCAGATCTAGTCCAGATATCCATGTCAAGACCTGAGGAGTTTTGAAGAAGGGTTTGGCGAACTTCACACTTCTCTGAACTGAGCCGTGAGCGTGAAAAACACCCCCTTGGATTCCTAGCGCATCTGGGCATATACCGACCCATGAGAACTCGCCGCTGCCAACCAATTAGTTTCTTAATAGCTCACTTGAAGGAAAAGCCTCGACCACTTACCCGTAGAATAAGGAGTTCGACCATTGATCGACGCCGATGCTGAATTCCTTATTGGTTACGAAGTCTATGCTGGCTGAGAAGCGCATATTCGCTCCATGCCAAGTGTCCATTTTCCGAAACCCCGCCAGTATCAGTGGCATTTGTCTGTCTGGAAACGGGTTTTCGTACTGGATGATTGACGGAGTGCGTGGCATCAAAGAATGACAGTCGTGGACTTTGTAGGTGTCCCACACGCCGCTCGGAATCACCTCTCTGTCCAGATATTCCTCCACGCCATCCAAAGCTTCAATGCTTCCCGAGATACGATGTTCCACGTTGCTCCAGATGGGGGCGATCCGCGTGAAACCAAGATCCAAGCCTCCGTCTGGCGAAGTTTGGCCCCAGAAGCCGTGCAAGTAGCCACCCTCCAGGATAGGGTCGAAGTGGACCATCTGCAGCCCCTCAAATGCGGCACCGTCGCGGGTAGAAGACTGCTGTATGGGCTCTTTCCAGTCCGACGACTGTCCAACGAGCGTAGATCCTCGATTTGTCGAGAGACGCAAGGCGGTGATACGGACTCGGTTCGCATCGATGGAGTCTGATTGCCCGGTCTCGACAGAACATCCCACAATCTTCTCGTTTGCCTCGATTTTGAGCCTCAGCCGGATCAGCCTGCCTCGCGGGTCGATTTTTCCAAACGTCGTCACTAGGCCGTTGGTGTATCGGAGCCTGAGAGTACAAACAACGCCTCTCCAGACGTTCACGCTGACCTCGGCGAGGACCCAGTCAGGCTTGAGGTAGTCCAGACTGCAGAAAACTTTCCCGGGTCCCTCAGCGCCACGAGGGACGTCCATCCGGGTCTGCTTTCCCAGGCCTGGATTCTCTGCCCTGAGCTTCTCTACCTTTGCCTTTTCTGCCGGAAGGAGCTCGCCTCTTACATCACTACACAGAGGGCCATACGCCTCCTGCTCTTCCTCGTCCAAGTCCAGGTCAGGCACCGGCTCCACGCGCGGTATATACTCGCCAAAGATCAACGGGTCCTCAAACGGCTCCTCCCGCTCCTCCACCGTCGCGATCTCCGGATTCTTCTTTACCTCCTCCACCTCCTTCAGGATCTTGATCATCTGCCGCATGCATTCCCGCTTGGCCCTGGTGGTGCCGGTCCAGGAATTTGCAAACCTCGGCTTTCCGCCAGAGGCCGCGGGCTCGAAGCGCATCGAACCGGCCTTGACCGCCGCTATGTGCGCCGACAGCTGCCGGTCGATGTTCTTGTACTCGACGAAGGCGTCCAGGAGCATGTTGGCGTACAGCGCGCAGTGGTCGTATCGGACGCAGACCGGGCTGTGGGCGCCGCCTGGAGTGTGGAAGCTACTGAGGCTATCGAAGCGCGTGAGGATGGCGTAGATGCGCTCGGGCTGGTCGGCGGCCAGCTCGGGGAACTTGGCCGCTGCGTTGCGGAGCGAGTGGAGGGCGGTTGGCTGGTCGTCGTCCAGGACGATGGATCGGCCGCCGGGTTTGTAGAGCGTCACGGTGATCTTGGAATGTTCGGTTAGAGTACGAATGGCGGATTCGACTGCGCCAGCGATGGGCCGGAACTTTCCCTGGCGGAAGCTTAGAACGGCATCGAGACTGGTGGTGTACGAGGCATTAGTTAATGGCGGGCTCTCTCAATTGGCTTTCACGAAGACCGACCTGGCCATGACTTCGGCTCTTTTTTTCTTATTGGGGATTTGCGCGGAAACAATCGCACTCAGCTGCCCACCCTCGATGAATCCTTCCTACATGTCAGCCTCGGATTCCCAAAAGCGCAGCACTACCTCGAACCTGATATGAAACAGTCTCCAAACTTTTCATGGAAGTCGGGTATGCTTAGGAGAGCTTGAGGGATGGAGAAGGCAGAAGCAGGCCGGTCTTGGCGCGTAACTACCTTGACACCAAGGTAGTAGTTGAGATCCGCTTCGAGAAATGGGCGAACGTCAAAGGGAAGGCCGAGATCGGAGCCTTGTTGGCTTGCGTTGAGTATAGGGACGGCGCTGGAGATTTTCATCTCTGCGATGACCTCGCTGGGGCGAAGGGCTCGTCAGAAGCGGCGGAGGAGTCTGGATGTGAGGGAAGAGATGGCGTACCTCAAGCTATCAACGAAGCGAGACGTAAATGTCCTAACGGGGGTCTTGCGATCCCTAACGGTGACAGGTCGAGGGCCAGCGTCATCCGCTGCCCCACCGGAGTCAGACTGCATGCGGTTCCATTGCGTAGAGGTTGGTGTTGCGCTGGTGAAGCCGCTTGCCTCAGAAATGCTAGTATTTCCATCCACCTGTGCGTTTTGCCAACGGGCATCGAAGAGGTGCGAGGCTGAAGGGACATCTGCGTGTAGCCGCTCGATGAATACAGCGTCTTCGGCTAGGATCTCCTGGGTGAATGAGTTGAATCTTCACCGTGTAAGTACAACGTCCTGGTTGGCAATAGAAATGGAGCAGCAGACCCTTGACCTATAATTTGAGGAATGTCAGTCTGAAGACAGTTTAGCATTGTGGAAGAGCTCACCCAGTTGCATTGCATCATAGTAGGGGGCTGTTCGATTCCCCATGGCGTCGGTGGTTTTTGATGGCGAAGATGAGGCCAACTGGATTGAGAGCCCGTGAAAACGCACCTATTTCTTAAAGAGAATGCACCCTCAGCTTCTTTACCCTTGCAGGCGCTAGTTGCCTGAGACAAGCGAGGAGCCGGGGCTATTGACCAGTCACCGATGTGCAACGCACGACTCCATAGTGCCAGCGTGACGCTGGCAGCCGAAGCGCCGGCTGCGCCGCTCTGGGGCCTAATTTCTGCGCCTCCGCTCATAGCCGTGCTCAACATTGGAGCCAGTGCTGATCAAGTGATTCACGCAACGCAGGCGTTCTGGTCCCGCAACAGCGAGCTATCGAAAATATTTCGGCATGCAAGTTTGTACAGCAGCTGAAGTGAAACACGTCTTGGAGCTGTAAAGGCCGATCACGGGTGTCCCGCCCCCACCGGATGGCTGGTGTCGGAAAAGTGCCCCACCTATAGCGGGGCGGCTCTTGCCAACCTATGATTCGGCAGTCAAAGACTGAGAGCATCATCAAACCACAGTGCCGGGACCTTGGGTCACAACGGCGGTGGAAGCCTTGTGCAAGGGCAGCATCACTGTCGATCTATTCTGCACATTCCTAACATGAGTTTTCTCTCAATTCTTATCGCGACCACAGTCGCTCTATGTGGTCTTGATTTTCGTATAGTGCACATCGATCGCGCATTCCACCATTATCAAACAAAGGCTCTGTTATTTGATATTGAACAGTGAATTAGCACACTATTACACCTTCTAAATGATCTGTAAATTCGTTATTTAACTACAGCGGCGTGACTAGAAAAGGAGTAGATTGCGTGGTCGTGTTTCAAATGGAGTAAATGTGCCAGGGTAAATACTTGACGTTGGGGAAAAAGCAATATACATGACAATAGATCAAGGTAATGAATGAGGTCTAGATTCCGTACTATATTCACTATTGTTCTATTGAAGTCAAGATTGAATGTAGGGCTTACCTCTGCTCATAAATCGAAAATCACAGAACAGCATATGCAGGAGGCCTTTAAACCTGCTGCATATCAAGTGCAGCTGCAACAGCGGCATGGTGTATCTTCTGACCTCCAATGCTAGCCTATTCTGCCGCGGGGAAGGCTGCACGAGACTATCCTCCCGCATTGCCCCATCATTCCGATTGATGTCCGATGCCGCTACATACAGCTTCAAACCTGTCTCTTATCTTTGCAGCTGTAGCTATCATGGTCTCTTTTGTTGTTCGACTGGTTTACTTTGGTCATAATCATCATTCTCGTGCTTGTTAACTACGTCTATTCCGTATTCCGGAGTAGACGGATTCCTCAGGACCATGTCCAGCAAGACGCAAGGAGAAGAATCCGAGAAACAGCCACTTCCACAAATCCTGCGAAACACCCCAGCCACCACGCCCCCCCCCCCTCCCCCTTCCGTACCCAACGACCTTTTGCACCCCCATCAACAAACCACCGACCCCTGCCACCGCCTCCCGCGAAACCTATCACCCAGCAACAACCGATGCCACTTCGCCCAAAACGCATCCGTCCCGGGGAAATCCCTCACCAACTCCGCCGCGCGCTCGATCTCGCCTATCCGCGCCTCCCGCAGCAACTCCACAACCCGGTCCTCGAACCACCCCACCATCTCGTCTTCTTTCGCGCTCGTCCCGCGCAGTTTCTCGCTCGCCGCCGCCAACCCCTCCGCCAGCGTCCACCCCACGACCAGCGCCCACATGTGCGCCTCGACACTCAGGGCACCGCTGAACACCCCACCCCTCGCCCCTCCCCCTCCTCCCTGTCCCCCTCCTCCTCCGGGGGAAGGACCTGATGAAGGCCCAGTCACAACCCCTACTCCCCCCTCCAACACCCGCCGCAGCCGCCTCAGCATCGCGCTGTGCCCCTTCGTCCCGGTGAAGATCTCGCTCAGCTCCGCCCAGACGTATGCGTTCGCGGCGTTTAGCAGGACGGCTTGCGCCCAGGTGGTGGCGTCCTCTTCATCCCCCTCCTCCTCCCCGTCCCCGCCCCCACCATCATCCTCGGCGCCGTCGCCATCGTCGCCATCGTCGTCGACAGCACACAACACCAGCAACCTATACGTAGCATCGTCCAGCACGGCGGCAACCGCCTCGCGCGTCGGCCCGTCGGCGTGCACGATGGGGGCCCAGGTAGTCGTCGACGCGAGGGAGACGAGGGTGAGGGCGGCGAAGATGCGGGAGAGTTCGGACGTCCCGGACGACGAGGGCGAGGACGGGGACGGGGACAGGGACGACGGGAGGAGGGCGGTTGTGCGGGCGTGGATGGCGGCAAGGAAGGCGCGGAAGTGCGGGGGGAAGGGGGAGGGGGGAGGGGGCGAGGAGGAAGCGGAGGAAGGAGGGGAGGAGGAGGAGGAGGGTGAGGATGAATTTGATGATGGGGGTGAGGGGAAGGCGGTGCCGGCGGCGGGGCTCTTTGATGCAGAGGAGCGGGAGGGGAGAGTGGTGGTGGTGGGAGAAGAGTCGTCCCAGGGCGGGGGCAGCGGAGGCACGATTGTGGGGCGCAGCTGGTGTGCGGCGCAGATGTGGAACTCGCCCCAGATGAGGCCTCGGCGGGTGATGCGGTCGAAGGAGTCGATTCCGCCGCGCAGGCGGATGAGCTCGAGGGCGCCGTGGAGGTGGGAGAGGGCGAGGGCGGGGTCGTCGGTGTACATGGCCTGGATCCGAGAGCGTCAGTGATCACTCAGTTACCTAAGATCAGGAGCATGAGCGCACCTCGCTGCCGCCTGCGCAGATGATGGCAAAGACGTAGGCTCCGGATATTTCGGATGGCTTCGTCTTTGCTGAGGGAAGTCTCTCTCTGATAGACCTCAAGAGCTCTTGTTTCGCTCTCAGATGGTTTGCTCTCCGTTCTGGGGGAGGGTCAGGGTTGAAGGTGATGTGCAGGCGAGAGAATCCAGAGAGAAACGACAGGAGGCAGGTTTCGTCTGAGCAGATCATGTCCCATTGTGTGTTACTGCGTCTTGCAGTCACTGGCTGTCCCGGGTCCTGGCCCCGAAGCCATCTGTCTTTTGCGTCCAGTTAGCGCGACTGCAGCAAGCGATATCAGCTGAGCATACCGTCGACGAGTGGTATGCAACCCGGGTATTCGGCGAAGTCTGGTTGTGGTTTTAGCGGGTGGTCCCGATTGATGGCGCGCTACTTACACTCTACGACTAGCTCATGCACCCCGGGGATGGTTTTCACGGGTAGCGAGTCGAATGGATCGACACTTGCAAAGCTCGCATCCTGCAATGGACTTGATATACGTTTGGTGACCTCCAAGGCCTGACGTCTTTTAGCTTCGTGTGAAGCATGCATAATGTGAGCGCGAATCCTGCGTTTCTCCGATTGGCTCTTCTTTGTCGTGACATCTACAAACAGTAGAGCTGAGGGCGACTCTTCTCGAGATGCAAATGTCGGCGGCGCCCCCCGGGTGAACAAGGCATCGTGCCGGTCGAAAATGATCAGTGGGTCAGAGGGATCTGTGGGAGACATGATTGTGTTGTTGCGGCTTACAAACAAGTAAGCGCCAGGGTTTTAACTATTTTCTAGAAGTCCAGGGTTTGTGGCGAAGTCGAGTCGAATGCAGCGTGGGGGCGGAAAGTAAGCTGCTGACGTGCAGCCAATCCATGTCATCCGCTTCCTGAAAGGCAGGAGGCGGGGCCAGCCGGATCTTGTACCCGCACTGAGCTGCTGCCTGTGCGCTACCCAGGGCCGTTTGTGGACAACGTTTAGGGCTCGTCCCTGGATTTACACGAGGCCAAGACCCGCCTAAACGATTAGCCTGCCGTTGGGCATTCGGCATCGCCCGCTATACGCGTTTTCCTCGCCAGCTATAAGTACTAGCGTTAAGCGGCCCTTTACGAATACTTCGCGCTAGAGTATAACGAGTGCCTACTCCACATATAGCCTTGCTACCGGCTCCTCTACTCCAGATACTCTTATGAAAATTTCCTTACCGCCTGTGTCGTCTTCTGCGCCCAATCCCTTCACTACGTCGCCGTCCGTACCACTACGCCTACGAGGAGGCGCCTGCAATCTAGAACCTGTCATCTTTCAACATGCCAGCACGTCGTACAACGCTACTGAGCTGGCTGCCGCCCTGTGTTTACACCGCCAATGGCACCTCTCTACTCGAGTTGTTCGACCACACGCTTACCGCGCTATGCAGTTCTTAAGCTCCACACCCGATAGCGGGACCAGGCACGGCAGGGGAAACTTTCCTCGTGCAGGTGTTCTTCGGATGGTTGGGGCTGCCGGTCCTGTGAGCTTTGTTGATGCTGTCCTTTTTCCGTGTCGTTTACGTCAATATTTTGTGCCGTCATTATCCAGCATGCGGCACATTCCGTCAACTGTTTCAATGATAGCTGGTTCAATTTACTCGAAAGGTATAGATTTCCACCTCTCATACGTGTAGACGCACAGCACGTTGCACAAACTGAAACCGTTGCTTTTTCGCGGCTTATCGAAATTATAAGCATCGTAAAACAGGTTTCGGAGACGCCTCCCCCGCCTTATCTGTGCGGCTGAATTTGTCCAAACCACGAGAACCGCGATCACGCTGCAGCATCTTTGCATGCGGACGACCAAATGTGAAAGGCTGAGCTGATTTGAGTTGTGCCGGAACTCAATCAACCCGATATTTGGGTGGCCTCGTTCCCGGTCCTTCGGATCATTGAACGCGACGCCTACTTTCAATCCCGGCATGAAGCTAATCTACAATCGAGAAAATGTCTCGCCCTAAGCTAGGTTCCCGTGCGGCTCAAACGATCGAGTCGGTAGAACAAGGGGTGTGTTCAACCAGCAGATCATCCGATCTCTCTCCAAGTATGTCACCCCACTCACCCGCGAGCCACACCACACAAGTCATTTCAGCCTCGTACTGAAGCCTCCTCTCTACCTGTAATCACAAGAAGCCGCAACAATATGAAATCACAGAAAAATAGTGCAGTTCAATACCTGACGAAAGCGCTCGAGACTACTCGAGATGCGGACACCTATATACATTTCAGAAATGAAAACATAATGAAAACCTCACATGCTGGGGGTTTCTGATGCAGATGATGAGCTTCCTCGGGACCAGACCTTCGGGTTTCTTCTGCGTCGACCATTCGTCGTCATAGGGCCCGGGCCTACGCCTTACATAGAGGCGTAGTACCCGTGATCCTACCACAAAGGGAACGATTCCCAAAAACTATTTTCATTCTCATCGTCCTTCCAGGCATTTTCCGACTCCTCTTCCGCTCCTACGTGCGTGCTCGGCGACCCAGCATCAGCAGCTTTCGGCTTCTTAGCTACCACGTCCTCATTACCGCTTCCGATTTCAGCCTGGGATGCGGAACGCTTCGCGGCTTTCTCAGCCGAAGGATCAGCCCCATTCTGAAGTAGTATCTGAACCACCTTCTCGTGTTTCACGGACGAGGCAGCATTGAGAGCATTGTCGTAAGCTCCGCCCCGAGCGTTGACGTCGGCGCCCTTGTCGAGGAGCATCTGGACTATCTTCTCAGAACCTTCGTATGAAGCAGCCTGGAGAGCATTACCGAAGCAACCTCCCTGAGCGTTGACGTTGGCGCCCTTGTCGAGGAGTATCTGAACCACCTTATTGCGACTGAACCATGAAGCAGCCTGGAGACTATTACCGAAGTAACCTCCCTGAGCGTTGACGTCGGCGCCCTTGTCGAGAAGCATCTGGACTATCTTCTCGGAACCGTTGATTGAAGCAGCCTGGAGACTATTGCCGTACCTTCCGCCCTGAGCGTTGACGTTGGCGCCCTTGTCGAGAAGCATCTGGACTATCTTCTCAGAACCTTCGTATGAAGCAGCCTGGAGAGCATTACCGAAGCAACCTCCTTGAGCGTTGACGTTGGCGCCCTTGTCGAGGAGTATCTGGACTATCTTCTCGGAACCGTTGTATGAAGTAGCCTGGAGAATATTACCGAAGTAACCGTCCGGAGCGTTAACGTCGGCGCCCCTGTTGAGGAGTGTCTGAACTATATTCTCGTGACCGTTTCGTGAAGCTTGATGAAGGGCATTGTAGTTCTCTCCACCCTGGTTGACGTCGGCGCCCCTATCGAGAAGCATCTGAACTATCTTCTCGTGACCTCTTTTTGAAGCAACCCAGAGAGGGTAGTTACTCCGCATGTTGACGTTAGCGCCCTTATCGAGGAGCATCTGAACCACCTTTTCGTAGCCAAACTGTGAAGCAACGCAGAGACTGCTAAGGCCTTCGACCTTGCTGTTGACGTTGGCGCCCTTATCGAGGAGCATCTGAACCACCTTTTCGCGGCCAAAATGTGAAGCAACGCAGAGACTGCTACTGCCTTCGACCT